>NC_140812.1:11040000-11100000 GCF_050613455.1 Vespa mandarinia | reverse complement strand
AATTTCTTTCCACAAATTGATGATAATTATAGAATAATATTCCAATAGATTAAACACAAGCTCATTTATTATTATCTATTGAACGTATATTAAATTTATCTACATTTTTTAAAACCACGAGGATTTTCGTTATATCCCATTTTTCTCACTTTATCATACATAAGTCCTTCGTTCTCGCGCGAATTTCAATCGGATTTCTTTTTATTTACTTTTTCTTTCCTCCTTCTCCTCGTTCTCACATCTCCCCTATTTTTTTCCTACAATCAATTTTTTTTCCTCCCCTATTTTTTTCCTACAATATACAAATACGATGCCAATGATCGTAGTTATTCAAATGGGATAAAAATCACGTGAAATTTTACACTGCGCGAATAATTCCCGTGAAGTAATCGTTTTTTTTTTTAATTCGATTTAGGACAAAAAAAAAAAGAAGGAAAAAGAAAGAAAAAGAAATAAAATAAAATAAAATAAAAAGGAGAAATTACGATCACGTAGAATAGGACTTCGTTCGATTTACGTACGTTATAAACCGCAGAGGAATTGATAATTAGTCGAAATTCATATAATAGTAATATACCTTTTTAATGTGCGTATTTGTGTTTATACGTACACGTGTGTACAAACTCGGATGTAAGAGCATCAAAGTTGGACACGAGGGGAAAGGTAAAGGTAGCGGAACGCAGGATATCCGTTTTCAATGTGCACGTGTATGGTAATCATGCACACACAACACACACACACACACCACACAACACCACACAACACACGACACGTACACACACACATTTATATATATATACACGCTCGTACGCATACCACACGCAACTTACACGCAACGATACAGGCAAAAACAAAAAAAAAAAAAAAAAAAGAAAACAAAGAATGATACATGTATGCATGCACGCGTGCATGCATGCATACATGCACGTATGTACGTATGTATAAATTTGTCACACGCACCTTGAAAAAACATTCTCGTCGACGGCGTGGAAAGCCGCCTGTTGTAGTTCTCTATCGGACTCTTTCGATCTCTTTCTCTCTTTTTTCTGTCGCTCCCTGCTCCGAAAGCTTCGAAAAAGAGAAAAAAGGAAAAAAAAAAAAGAAAGAAATAGAGAAAAAAAAAGAAAGGAAGAAAGAAAGGGAAAAAAAAAACGGAACGAACGCAAACGAAATGTCAGTGTGGAAGAGATCGTAACCATAGACGCGCGCTAATTCTCGCGATGTACGTTGTTAAGATTGTTTATTATCAAGTCACGATGGAATTCGTCGATCGTGAGACAAGAGACAATTTAAACAGGTAACAATATAAAACGTTTCTTTTTTTTATTGTTGATATTTTTTTTTTCCCCCTTTTTTTTTCTTCTTCGTTAGTCTCGAAAAATATTGTCTTTTGTTCGTAAATTATCAAAAAATCACGTACGTGATTTTTTCCTCTCGTCGTCAAATTATTCTGATCTTTTCCATCGAAACTGTTTACTTTTTCTTCTTCCCGTTTCTTTTTTCCTTTGTTTCTTTTTCCTTTTTTTTTTTTTTTTTTTTAATTATTTATTTTTCATTCATTTTTATTCGCAAAATTCGTGAAGGACGAAAAACGCATTCGAAAAATATATCGATGATATTCGAAATTGAATATTGAGGTTTTTTTTTTTTTTTTTTATTCTTTTGTTTTGTTTTGTTTTATTCCATTGAAGGGAGTTTTTTTACTCTTTACTTTACTACTTTGAAGCGTAGGTTCTTCTTTTTAAGTAGGTAATACTAGAATCCTTCACTTTGGTCGATGCATTATATTAATAGAATCATTATTGAAGTTTCAGATTGTAAAAAAAAAAAAAAAGAAAGAAAAAAAAGAAAAAAAAGAAAAAAAAAAAAGAAAGAAATAAGTAAAAGAAGACACGATAAAGTAAAAGTAATGAGCAAACATTGACTCCTTTTCAGAATTTCACTCGAGTTTCTTTGTGCAAAGAAATACTAAAATATAGTAAGTACCTGTAAGGGAGAAATCGGTGCAGAAGACTACTTTTCGAGTCTCCGGGGAAATTGCGTTGGAAAATTTCGACGGCTCATAGATATCTTTATCGTGAGCAAATCTCTCAGTGAATAAAAAGATTTTCCGTATAGAAATTTATTCCCGTTTCACTTGAAACCGAGATTTTATAATAAAAATCATAAAAACTATTTATAACGAAAACAGTTTACACGCTTTTCCGCATATATATATATATATTCATAAATTATATAAAAATCATCATAATATTTATTTACCTACATCGTATCATGTGAAAGTGGAAAAAATGATTTTTATCATAATGATTTCACATGATCTCTTGCGTTCTCATTTTTTCCATATACATAATAATAATAATAATATTTTTTTTACTTACGTATATATATACGTAAAATCTAAGATCATTCAATTTTACATTTCAGTTTTGAAATCCGAGAAGAGATTGAAATAGATTTTAATTTTAATCGTAAGAAACGATCTAGAGTTATATTTCTTTTCTTTTCCTTTTTCTTTCTTTTCTTTTTTCTTTTCTTTTTTTCTTTTTTTGTTTTTTTTTCTTTCGTCATTCGATCTAACTCACATCGATAAAAGTCCACGAAATATTTTTTCACGCTTTACACAACGACTTGACTAAAATCACAACGATGATTTATTTATATTAAGATTTAGAATCAATTTGTGTTCATTTGTAAAAAGAGAATCTTCTCGTTTACGTAATAATGAGTTCGTTAAACGACGTATATATATATATATATATCTGCCAACGATGATATTTTTTTATCATAGTAAAGGAAGACAAACGATTACATAAAGGAAGATGGTGTCAGTGAGTGGAAGTATGGAGGGTGAGTAGGAAAAGGTTCAATGGGAGAGTAAGGAGGGGTAATGGTGGTGCAGTAGTAGTGATGGTAATAGTGGACATCTTTCCAGGCGTGAAAAATATTAGGTTTGATAGATAGATTAAGTAAGAATAGGTTCTTTCCGAAGATCAAAAGCGTATTAAATATATCTAAACTCTGTTTTTTTTTTGCTTCGAAAAACCTTTTACTTCGTGATATTTCTATATAATCTTTATAAACCATTTGTGGGGAAACATGTTTTTAATTCCAATGACCAACGATAACAATGGTATAATAAGCATACATATATATATATATATATATATATATATATATATATATATATGTAACTAATATGAGAGTTGTAAGATTAAAATCGTATACTTTAGTTTACTTTACTTTACCTTATTTGCTCGAGAGATCGAATGAATTAGATTAAATTCTTCGTCATACGTACAATGTAAATATGTATGTAAAACGGAATGACAATCGTAAAACTCGTCGAACTGGTTTTTATGATAATCGAAGTCTAGAAAATGTATATGAACGAGCGTAACTTCACGTCTAATTCAAGATTTTATTGTCGACATGTTTTGTATTACTGATATAAAGAAGAAGAAGAAGAAAAATAAAAGAAACAAAAAAAAATAAAGAGAGAGAGAGAGAGAGAGAGAGAGAAAGAAAATAATTCGAGGAGAGCTAGATTTCAATCGAGATTTTAATTCTAGAAAAGCACACCTCCGACTGTGTCATAGAGAGATATCGATGGGTTCGAATAAAGTTTCTTTCAATCTCGGATTACCTCTTGCTTTCACGTTTGGTTTCTGGTAACCATTAATTTCTCTCTCGAGTGGTTCTCTCTACGATAAAGTGCGGCTCGGTGACCACGTGGAATCCTTAATGACGTTTCGAGTAATCGAGTTTAATCGTCTTGTACCGAACTTCCTAATTGCTTCTCCAAAGATCGAAAACTTCGTATAATATGAGGAATAAATTTTCAAATCGTTCGACAGAATTTTAGATATAGTAATTCATCGAAGCGAGACGAAATTATCGCCGATTTGAACAACCGATTTCTGAACTTACTCCGATATATATATATATATATATATATATATATATATATATATGACGTGATCGATAAATTTTCTAAAATCTACAATACGATAAGAAAATGTTAAAGGGCGTTCGCATTAAATCGTGTGGCAATGGTCGTTGCTGTTATTAATCAGTTTGAATTTTTTTTCTTTTTTTTTTTTTTTTTTCTTAAGCTTTTCCTTTTTTTTTTATCAGGCCTAATTCTAAACGGCTAAACGTCAAGTTAAAAAATATATGTTTCTCGTGTGCATGCTGATTTTTGAACGATCGTAACTCGTGAATCACAGGCTGCACATAGGCCGGACTTCTCGACTCTCTACTACTTGTACCTTTGCTGCCAGGTGATTCAAACGACGACAGGTGAAGGGTCATTTGGGTTCTTCGAGTGTTACACGTGACTATAGTATATTCGTTTCGCATGGAACACTGTGGTTACCCCTGACAACATCGTGATTCATCGTTTCGAAAGGGAAACAGTGGGTAGGGTAGTGGTGGTGTTGGTGGTGGTGGTGGTGGTGGTGGTTGGTTGCCTTACTTCTGTTTTCAGTTTGTTCCGAGTAAGCACGCGATATCGAGGCTCCCTTTTTTTTATATTTTTTTATCGTTACATCGAGACTGATTAAACAAAGATAAATCTAACGAATTGATCTCTCTCGATGTATTGTCTCTGTTCAAATAATCAAAAAAAAAAGAAAACAAAGAAAGCAAAAAAGAAAAAAAAAAAGACAAAAGAAATATACCAAACGGAGAGACCTCGAGAGATCGATTTAGTATTGATTGTGATCTTTCGATTTGCAAATTTAAATTCGACACAACACACGACGACCTACTAACGAAAAAATTATCCACGGTTCTACTACAGGTATCGTACTTTCAACGAAATATCTCAGTTCTGTACTTTCAATGAAAACTTAAATTTCGCCGGTGGGAACAATTTATAACCCGTGTCTTGAAAATATTAAGACGTATGTAAGTATAAAAAGTGAATGCGTTTCATTAACCCGTCATAGAAAGCGTGCGATATAAACGATTAAATAGACGGATGAATGTCTGACGTCGTTTGTACGCTATACGAATATATATATATAGATAGATAGATAGTCAGATAAATAATTGTCGTCTTTCTTAATAAGATTTTCACGTTCCATAAAACGATCTTTCTTAATTCTTCGCAAAAAAAAAAAAAAATAAAAAAAAAAAAAAAAAGAAAAACAAGGAACCTCCGTTATTTTTATCTCAGATCGATGTAACGATCATCCGATTTATCATTAGAACGTATCAAAGTATACGAAGCAATTAAGAAAGTGATAAAAGTTAACGTAATCCTCCTTTCTTCTTAATTATGACATTATGGAATAGCAATGAGGGCTACGTATGTTTGTGTATATAAATTTGATCAGATTTTAATTGACAAAACTCGGTAGAAAGATTAGAATGAAATGATACAAAAGGATATTAATTATAATCAATGTTAATTAAAGTCGTTTCTCTTTGCGAAAATATTAAGTTTAATGTAAATGAAAATTATTTAAACTAGTTACTAAAGAGAAAGAGTATGAGAAAAAAGATAGATAGATAGATAGATAGATATATAGATAGTGCAAGAGAGAGAGAGAGAGAGAAAAGAGGGAAGCTAAAAAAGAAAGAGAGATATGTGGTATAACGAAATGGATACTCGAGATAAAGTGTAAGGGGAAAAAAAAAGAAAAAATAAAGAAGAATAGGAAGAAAAAAGAATGGAAGTAGAGTGACATGTAGGAAAGTGTCGTATCTTGTACAGAAGTAGAAGAGTAAATGGCACCCAGCCTGAGTGTGTATAGTTACTTTCTTATTCGTGGTTTCGCGTGACGTTGGCCACTAGAGAGCTTTTCGATTCGTTGAACATATTCGTTAGATATATATATACATATATACATACATATGTATGTATGTATGTATGTATGTATGTATGCACGTTTGCATACGTACCATATATACATATACACATATATACATGTATATCGAATGAAAGAAATTTATAGTGAATCGTAAGAGACATTTTTGATTCCTTCTTCCTTCTTTAACGAACCAGTAAATTTCTTTCAGAATATATTAGAATAAGACGTTGAAAAAAAAGAAAGAAAGAAAAAAAGAGAAAGAAGTATAACAATTAAATATTCATCGACACATCCTCTTTCTCTTCCTTCGAAAGATATTTTTAATTAACGAAAGAGGTGGCTCTTCTGTATTTTTTTTCTTCTTCTTTTCTTTTTTTTTTGTTTTTGTTTTATTCTCTCTCTCTCTCTCTCTCTCTCTCTTTTTTATTTTTTTTTTATTTTTCTACCAACATAACCACGGTGCTATACGATTCACAAGCGATTTGTTAGAAAAGTGGGACAAGAGTATGTATCTTATTGTTAGTATAATACTATACGAATATTCTCCGAGCCAATTAGAGTATCCCGTTCGCTAATTATCCATATTCCCCTTGCGTCTCTCTCTTTACCGTTGTACTTATATAAATATCTATTTTGTACTAATTACTAATAGAGAAAAAGAGAAAGAGATTAATTTATACTTCTCTTGACTTTATTCCATGGCAATTGCTTTGAATTATTATATTATAACCATTTAATGATTGTTATGAATTATTCGATAAATTATACCGATTATTACAGCATTATAGACTAACAAAATTTACAATAATTAGAACGTTGATTTTGTTCCAGGAAATGAATGAATTATTTCTTGAATAAGAGAGAGAGAGAGAGAGAGAGAGAAAAAAAAAGAAAAAAAAAAAGAAGAAAAAAAATACATAAATAAAAGTAAAAAAAGAAAAAGAAAATAAGCGATAGTTTAAATTTATAAGTACGTCGTGCGTCATGCTCGAATTAACACAGACCAAACGACGTTTTCTGCTTAGCACAAATCCGATTTTCACCTCGGTACTCGAATGGAAAATATGCGTCGTGAATACGATAGACACGGATCAACGTCGTCGTTCCGCATGCTGCTCTCCTGTCCTTGACACGGTGTCAGGTTTTTTTTTCTTCTTTTTTTAAATATCCTGAAAAACTGTAAAGATATATCGGCAAATCTGGTTTCAAGTAAGACTATAAGAATAGGATAAAACGATCTAAAAATTAATGATTGTCATTAATCTCCGATGGATTATAAATTTAACTTTACTTCGAATGATCCTTTTATTTATTACGAAAATTCGAATCAGCGTATTTCTGAATGTTCGATTATCAAAGACTCGAAATTTCGAAGAGAATAAACGAAACTTACGAAAGATTTGCAATAATAATAAACGAAAAATTCGTATCTTTTCTTACGAAGTAATATATAATTATTTAATTTCAACATTGTCATTTCTATTACGCTACTGCCGATTTACATTTTTATTTATTGTACTTAAAGTTTTTGCTTATTTTCTTTTTTTTTTTTTTTCAATTTTCTTTTTTTTTCTTACGGCTTAGGAAATAGAACTGATAGGATCCCACATTGAAAAGATAACGTCACATTTTACTTTACGATAATAATCTCAGCGCCGAATATTTCATGTTTTATTTGTTTGAACGTAAAAATAAGTGCCTCTCTCTTTCTCTCTCTCTCTCTCTTTCTATAAACAAATTATTTCGACGTTTGAACGTCCTGTGATGTAACGAAAAAAAAAAAAAAAAAAAAAATAACCAAAAAGAAAAAAAAAATAGAGAAAAGTAAAAGGAAGAAAAAGAATACCCTCGTATTATTATACATAATACGTTAATTGTGAGATGATTCAGGGATATTGAATAATAATACATAAGATTATTTAATTTATCGATTCCTCTCGTCGACGTAATGCAAGTAACGCTCACAAAGGTGGTCCTTGTTAAAACAGACAAATGTGGCACATGGCCACATTTAAATATTCGACCCTCAAAGACTCTCATAGTTAACCAACAATGATTCCATGAGTTTCGTCGACCTTCGACATTGAGTATGGTTGATGCCCGTGACACGAGACCAGTCAATGTCTAGAATAATTATATGTTATCTGTGTCCTCTCTCCCTCTCCCTCACTCTTTTTCTCTTTTTCTTTCTCTTCTTCTTCTTCTTCCTCAAATATTCACCTTTCATTCAAACATTTCTTAAATGATTTGTCTAATTAAAAAACAAAAACCAAACAATTCGATTCGATCAATTATACAGAATTAATACGACCGATTTTATTTGCCATTACGTCATATCCAACGACCTCAATTTCAAATGGATTTTAAAGCTTGTCATGAATGCAAATAAGAAAATCGTAATCATTTAATTTCTTTATTTATGGTAAAATCCTATGCGATTCTATCTATCGTACCTAATCCATAAATGCTATTTTATATAGAGGTTTCAACAAAATTCTACGATAATCTAGAGAAGCAACCGTTAATACTCTAAATCACTACTTTGTATGTGAGAGCATTAATCCTTTTGGAGTTTTGGTCTTTGAGAATGAAATACGAGATAAGTCCTTTGAGATGATTTTATCCGATCTAGGATTAGAACCACACGAGAGAGAGAGAGAGAGAGAAAGAGAGAGAGAGAGAGAGAGAGAGAGAGAGAGAGAGAGAGAGAGAGAGAGAGAGAGAGAGAGAGAAATAGAGAAGGACCTAAGAAATGAACATGTTTATTTTACCGTTAAATATAAAAAAAAAAAAAAAAAAAAAAAAAAAGAAAAATATGAATAAATAAATGTTACAAACGTAAGTTTTATAGGAAATTGCTTGGCTTCCTTTTTTTTTCTTTCTTTTTTTTTTTACGACCATTCGATAGGACAGAATTAATATCAACTTTCGTTAACCGTAATCGTTGTTCCGTGTCAAGTAATGACGTCATGGGGCTAAGGTACACCCTGACTACTCCCACCAGAAAATCGACAATCGGTGATGGCAAATAACAAGGTATACGATTCTGCTGGTAGCAAATACAATATACGTCTAGACACAAATATATACAGATACAAACGTAGGTATTAGTATTGGTGTATGACGATGGACAGGTGCACAAACGACGACGACGACGACGACGACGACGACGACGACGACGACGACGACGACGACGACGACGATGACGACGAAGACGACGATCGTTCGAGCTGCTTACAACGATATCCGTCAGTCGATCCGCGAACGAGAAAGTGAAAAGCCGGTACTCCGTTCGAGATCGAGAGACAGATCACCGTCATCTCTCATCGACGATCGCGAACGAAAACTCTCAAAAGAGTGCCTCGTTAAACAACATTAGTCAATTGTGTAGTACATCAATCGAATCTTTTTTCTTATTTCTTTTTCTTCTTCTTTTTCTTTAACTTTCGAATTTAGATATTAAACTATCGATTATTATCGGTCGAGTACGAGAAAGAGAGAAAGAAAGAGAGAGAGAGAAAGAGAGAGAGAGAGAGAGAGAGAGGCAGATTAAAAGAAACGGTGAGATTACGAATTAATTTGCTTTGTTAATTACGTCAGTATTTCTTTCTTTCTTTTTTTTCTTCTTCTCCTTCTTCTTCTTTTTCTTTTTTGCTCTTTTCTTTTCTTCTCTCTTTGTTTTTTTTTTTCCTTTCGTTCTTTCTCTCTTACTTTCTTTCGATCTTAAGGCAAGTGTCAAGTTTTTCGAAACCTACATAAAAATCATTGCCTTCGTTAATAAATTATTACGAGATTATTACATTGTAAGATATAACGTTCGTATGTATATATGTATGTATATATGTATGTATGTATGTATGTATGTATGTATGTATGTATGTATGTATGTATGTATGTATGTATGTATGTACGTCTCGTATGTTGTCAGCCATTTTGTAGATGAATTCATATCATCGAGATAATTTTCATTAGATATAATGTAAAATTTTCCTTTCGTTTTTTCTTCTTCTTTCTTTTTTCTTGCGTGCGTTTTATCCGAAAAAAAACAAAAAAAAAAAAAATGATTAAAATCTTTCAACGGATAACGATTCAAAGGGTAAATCGTTTATAAAGGAATAAAGGGATCTATTATTAGGGATAACTTTTTCTCTTTATTGGATGTTATATTTTCTTTTTTTTTTTTTCCTTTTTCTTTCTTATACAATGAAAAACGTTGCAAACGCTCGTTTAATATAAAATTGATTTCCTCGAATTAAAGTATCTTCCTATCGAGTTAATTCAAGACCTTCGCCGTTTGACTTTTCGAAAGAGCAAAAGCTACATACGTATGTAGTTACTGTATACGTTCACCTAAGGTCTCTCTCTCTCTCTCTCTCTCTCTCTTTCTTTCTCTCTCTCTCTCTCTCTCTCTCTCTCTCTTTCTCTGGGATGTCAAGTATCGAACGTTCGTCGAAACCACTTGAACTTCTTCCGGTCTACTGTCATAGGATATTCCTATCGCGTTTCGCTGTGCCCTCGTGCAGTTGTTAACCGATCGGTCAACTGCAATGACAATGTTCGTTTGTTCAAACGGAAATAGAAATTCATTTTGATTCTCAAGGAATACTCTAACGTACCGTTAATATTATATCCTTATAAGTACTCAACGTAACCACGATAAAGGAATCCTTTGACGTAAGAAAATTTCTAAAGGGTTTATAAAATTTGCTAAGTTTTCGAAGTTTCATCGTATATTTCATTGTTTATTTAATCGATCTCTAAAAACTCGTTACCTTTAGTCACGTATAATCAAAAGACTTGAAGAAGAAGGAGGAAGAAGAAGAAGAAGAAGAAGAAGGTCGTCGAAACGAACGTTGAATCTCTTATCAATTAAAAAGAATAAAAAAAGAAAAAAAAAAAAAGAAAACAAAAAAGAAAAAAGGAAAATGTTTATCCGTTGCAGTCTTAAAGGGATTGAAAGTTGATCTATAGTCTTCGTCGTAGTAAGAAAAACGATTCGAATATCAATAAGATTCGTGCAAAGATCGAAGCGAACATAGGTATTCCTTCGAGTTTCTCTTCTTCTTCTTCTTCTTCTTCTTCTTACACTTCGGCTTCGTTTAGAATTAATTAAGATTCAACGTTGGTAGATCAAGCTCGTTGATCCATTGACATTTTTTCCATGGAAACGATTCGTGGAGTAGAGGAGTCGAATGAAAGAAAAGAAATGAAAAGAAATGAAAAAGGAAAGAAGAAAAGAAAAAAAAAAAAAAAAAAAAAAAAAAAACTATTTCCTTCTTTAAAGGGTAAAGAGAAAAACGATTGAATTAACGACAATGAAAACAATTGTATGTTAAAATGTTCAAATCGAAATCGATGCACGTTCAGAGATGGAAAAAAAAAGAAAAAAAAAAAAATAGAAAAAAAAAAAAAAAAGAAACGATAGAGAAAAAGAAATATATCCTTTAACAAATACACAAAGGTGTTATATTTGTATAATTCATTAGCGTATGAGTGATAGTCTTTGAGATCTTTTTTTTTTTTCTTTTCCTTTATTTTTTCTTTTAATTTAAGAAGGAAAATCATCGTAAACCTACCGTTTTGATTTATTTCAATGTCATTCGCGATACTTGGGGAAAATGAGGAACGTAAATAAATTTGTTGGCTGTTAAAAATAACGATCAGTTTTCTTTTTTCTGAACACGACGAATATCATTTAAGGTAAATCTTTCCTAACCCAAGTACGACGATAAAAAAAAAAAAAAAAAAAAAAAAAAGAAAAAAGAAAGAAAGATAGAAAAAGAAAAAAAAATAATAAATAAAAAAATAAGAATTTGATATACCAAGTTTCTCAAACACAGGCGCAACCTTTAAATCTTAAAACGTGTGCGCTTAAATCAAAAGATCGTTTGGAGGATGATGATCGAGATAAGGAATGATAAGCTTACGTAACGATACGTCGTGCTTAGACGAACACAATGAGACGACGATACGCTCTTTGCTTCTCGACTTCAAGGATTTAAGGAGAGGGAGAGGGAGGGAGAGAGAGAGAGAGAGAGAGAGAGAGAGAAATAACGATTTCATATTACTTTTTTTTTTCCTTTTTGTTCCCTCCTCCTTCTTTCTCTTCTTATTATTATTTTCATCTCTGTCTCTTCTTCGTTGGATTCGTTAAAGTCTTCCTGTTTGCATTGATCTATTATGGTCGCTTTGTCACGTTTCATCATATAATGATTTACTATGAAAAAGATTTATCCGATTAAAAATGACGATCGATCTTACGTTATTTTTTCTTTTTTCGTTTTCCGGTTTTTTTCTTTTCTTTTTCTTTCTACCATCTTGTCTCTTATATCGCGAACATAAGGTTTTTTTTTCTTTTTTCGATCGATGAAAACGGGAAAGAATAAATTGAATTTATCGATCCGAACGACACGTCGGATGTCATTTTAATCGTACGAGAGTTTATTGTCGAGATGATGTCAAAAAGAAAGGACGAAGTCGATCGTGCCGGTGTATTTCCTTGTCGTCTGAGAAAAGCTTTTCTATACATATATATATATATATATATATATAAAAAAAAAAAGAAAAGGAAAAGATCGAAGCTATCGATCGTCTCGTGAGAGCCTTAAAACAAGCAACGAAAAGGAGAAGAATAAGAAGAAGAAGCAAAAGGAGGAGGAGGAGGAGAAAAAGAAGGAAGTGGGATAAAAGTGCTTCGAAGATTTTCTGTAATCCCTCACCGTGCGAAGAAAACGTTCTCTTTCTGCGATAAGAAAAGAAAAGAATCCTTTTCTTTGTGTTTAGCTGTGATGCCGTGAAAAAGCTCGCCATTTCTTTCATTTCTTTTAGATCTCAATTTACGGTACCATAATGAACGTTACTTCCAACAGCACTTTTCGTCGATCGTAAGAACTTTAAAAATAAGATCGAAAAAAAGAAAACGAAAAAAAAAAAAAAAAAAAAAAAGAACGCGCAATCGTACCTCATAAATTTTACCATCACGTTTGTATCCTTCTTATTCATTTTTTCTTCGTATCTCGTATATCGATCATTGATCTTCCTTTTAATTATTCCACGATTTATTCGTATCATTACATTAAGTCGATCCTGCTGATACGAATTCTTTCGTAGAATTTTTATATGTATTTTTTTTTTCTTTTTTTTTTCTTTTTTTTTTTTTACGATTTCCGACTCGTCTCCAACATAAATATATACATACATACATATATATATACATACATATTAGAATCATCACGAAGGAAGATATACAATACGATGACGTCATTTTCTTCAACCTTACGCTCTTTTAATAGATCTTATCTGATCTTTCGTCTCATACGTAATAATGATAAACACAACAGAGACGTGCCTATTGAATGACCGACCGACGCGTGAAATTCTCTTCTTATAAATAAAAACCTTTCTCGTGGTAATATAATCGATTGACGCAAACGAAATGACAAATATAAGTTTTTAATGTGAAAAGAGTTGAAATAATTTTCTCTCTCTCTCTCTCTCTCTCTCTCTCTCTCTCTCTCTCTCTCTCTCTTTCTCTCTTTTCTTTTTTTTTTCTCTTTATGGCCACTTATTCATACTTCAATAACATTCTGTTACAGACTTGGTAAGAAAGGAATTAACACTTCGTTTTCTTTCTTTCTTTTCTTTTATTTTTTATTTTTTTTTTTTGCTTTTTCTTTTTTCTTGACAATTCACGAAATGAACAACGTCAGAGACGTTAATCCAATAGTAATTTTCGTAACCGTCAGTACACGAAAAAGCACGATGATGATAATGGACGTTGATATATGCCAACGTTGCGTGATACTTTATTGATTAGAAGTATACCTAAGAATGGCACGAAAATTTTTTTTTCTCTTTTATCGCATCTCTCACTTTTTTTTTTTTTTTTTTACAAATAATATATATATATATATACGCGAGTAGTTATTAAAATTTATCGTATATATTGTCCGGGAAAACTTAATACCTACCATTAAAGGACATCTTTGTAATTAGTTTTATTATAGAATTAAAAACAATATGAATAAAAAAGTTCATTTGTAATACGTTGTAATACGTGTAAATTGCACGTGTATTTTATATATCGTTTGAAAAGAAAAGAAAAGGGGGAAAAAAAAGAGGAAAAAAAAAAATAAAACAAAAACATCGAACATTTATTAGCTTCGGTTTAAAGAGCAAGGATCGTTAGCTTCTGATACGGTACAATTGATAATTAAACAATTAACTTTGACCCTTTACAAATCTTCTACGTGACTAATTTTTTTCGTTGAAGCTTTTAAATCGATATCTTCGAGAGCGCGTAATAATTTCAAAGCAAACAAAAAGAAAAAAAAAAAAAAATAAAGAAAAAAGAAAAAAAGAAGTAATTTTATCGATGATTACGTAAAGCGAAATACTGAGCGTTACTGATTTAGGTTTTACGTTTTTCAAACGTGCCCGGAGCATGAATTTGCAGCGAGATAAGCACGTTGCAACAATAAAATCTACTATTACTCTCTTTCGGTTCGATATGATTTAACAAAGAAAAAAAAAAAAGAAAAAAAAAGGGAAATAAAAGCAGGAAATTATGCAACAGAATACGAAAAATCAAATAAAAAAGAAAAGAGATATGAAAAGGGAATCAACAAAAAAAAGAAAAAAAGAAATAATAATAATAATAAATAAAGAAATAAAAGAGAAAAAAAAGGAGAAAAAAAAGTAAAAAGTCATTATACGTATTTGATATATTAAATGTTATCGACAATACGTCTATATACGTACTTAGTTACACTTTGTCGTACTTACAAGCTTTTATTTTTTTTATTTCTTTTATTTCTCTTTTTTTTTTTTTTCTTTCTTTTTCTTTACTTATTTCTCTTTTGCAATGTCTATCGGAATTAAAGCGAGACCAATAATCGAGGATAATATTCGACATTTGATCTGTTATGCGAACATGCAAATCGTATAAAATGTTGAAAAGATAAAACGTTTTGTTTTTACTGTGTAACAATTCCTCTCCTTCAAGCTGAAATAATTTTATTGATGATACAGCGAAATGGATAAACAACAAGTGATAAACAAAACTATGGATAAACAAAAATATTTTCACCATCCCGCTCTATCCTTTTATTTTATCTCTTCTTCCATTCTTTTTTCTTCTCTTTTTTTTTTTTTTTTTTTTAGAACTTTCCAAAGCGTAAAGAAAAAATTTGTTTAACATGTTATCCTTCAATCGACAATCTGTCATTTCATTTTAATTTAAAGAATGAACATAAATTCATTCTTAGACGTCGTACATGTATATATATATATATATATATATGCCGACGAAATATTATAAGGAAGTAAAAACTAAATCGAGACATTCGTTATGATTTATTATTAGCGAGGGAAACCGTAACGAAACTAATGGTAACCAATCAACCCAGGATAGACGGAAATTATTGAAACGGACGAGGAGCCTTGCGGTAATATCGGAGGACGAAACACGTCAGGCACGTGAAACACGACATTTTCAATTAGGAGAATCGACCTATGATCTACCCAGAAGGCATCAGTTGATACCAAGGCCTAAATTGATCGATAGGAATTCTCTTAAGAATAGGTGAGTCAATTTATCGTTGACTTTCGATCAAACGAATATAACCTTCGACAGACAGCACAAATACTTTTCTTTTTCCTTTCCTTTTCCTTTTTTTCCCTCTCTCTCTCTCTCTCTTATATTCACAAGTAATAATAACTTCATCGTAAGAGTCCAAAGTATTCGATTGAAAGGATGATAAAGTTTTCTTTCTCTTTCTTTTATACAAGCGGAAAATATTTAATATGTTTATAATATCGATACGAAAGTCTAGTGTGTATTTTCTCTCTCTCTCTCTCTCTCTCCTCTTTTTTCTTTCTTTTTTTTTCTTCTTATTCTTCCTCTTTTTGAGCAAGAATCGAAATATAAATCGTATATACTATTCCACCTTATAAAGGATAAAGAATCTTTTATAATGCACCTTAACAATTCTCATTTCAGGCTCTACAAGAGTCACCAACATTTGTCAGACTCTTACGACAGATATAACGAGGTAAAGTCTGGTTATTCACGATCGACCTGCGGACTTCACTCGATTCCACCTATTCTCTCCTCTCTACCGAACCCATTGACATATGTGCGAACAACAAATCGTTCTAATCCGGATCGCCTCAATATCCTCGATTGGCCTGAACCACCGAGACGTTATCGAAGTGTACAGACATTGGATACTGTCAGCGGATTGGTGGATATTGTCGAAGATAATTGGCCCATCGAAGGCAATCGTAGTATCGATTGTATCTATACTCAGGTAAATCGAATTGAATCGAATCGATCGATCGAACGTTCAAATATTATCAAAAAATTTTTTGTAATAAACTTTTTTGACTTTTAAAATAAATTTTAACAACTTTATATTTAGCACTTCGATATTATATCTTTTTAAAATAATTTTCTACTACCACTTAACTCTAATAAAAGATTAAACAGGTTTTAACATGAATATTTCATTCAATGATTAACACCTCACGATAAAGCTCTAAATAGAAGTTTTAACGTGTTAGGAAGCTACGTGTCTCTCTATCGATATTATCGACTTTGAATTAACGTATAATAAGCTTAAGAAACATACCTCGTTGGCTTTCGTTCTCAAAGGACGAACGTACTAATCCAAACCAGTCTTTGTGCCATTTCAAATTCATGATTTCCTTAAACGAGGTCAACTTTGAATGCTGCTGTTCGGAATCTCTCAATTGCGGAAACGTATCGATGTATCTCTTCTATCTATCTATATATCTATCTACCTATCTACCTTTAACATCTACTTGTGTATATCTCAACGAGAAAAAAAAAAAAAGAAAAGAAAAGAAAAGAAAAGAAAGAATGCAAAAGAAATGCAATAAATTTTTACCTTTCGTCCTTTGTATTTATTAATCTTTATCAAAGCTTTTTTTTTTTCGTTCTTACTGGCATTGGTGTTGGTGTCGTTGATGTTTTCATTGCTGAAGTTTCCCTTTTCACATTTCGATTTTCGACATCTTATTAAATCACGAAAGATTTTCGTACGGTCGACGGATATCGCAGGATATCGGTGGGGTGGTTGATTGGTTGGTTGGTGGAGGGGTCAAAAAAAAAAAAAAAAAAAAAAAAATCTTTATCTTACCGAAGCATTGCCTATATCGTAGGTCAAGCGCAAGCGCAAAGAACATCGCAGTTTGGATAGCATACTATTCGAGGACGAGAGCGAGTTGGAATATTTCGACGTACTTAATCTTTTGCCGTTGTCGAACGTACGATTGGAATTCGACGAGGAGGACGCGAGGAATAATAATTTCTCTGATATAGAAATAAAAGGGGATAATGATGTTTCATGTCGACGGGAACAGAAATGTCATGAGGGATTGTCCACGGGGCACGAGGAGAAGGTAAACGTTAAATGCAGAAACGTGACGGACAAGGAGAAATGTAAACGTCACGCTACGACTAAGCCGGAAATTGTTACGATCGAGAAAGACGAAGTAGACGAAGAAGACGAAGAAGACGAAGAAAGAGACGAAGAGGAAGAATACGAAGAAGACGAAGAAGAATTGGAAGAGGAAGCGGAAGAGGAAGTAGACGAAGAAGATTTCAAATCGAACAAGTGGGAATCAAAGGGTGAATTATCATCGTCGGTTCTTTTAAAAAGACAGGATCAAGGTGAAAATAGTCCGGAGTCATTGCAGAATTTAGAAAACGAGAGAAATTTGGTGATTTCAACGTCGACCAGCGACGAACAGGGAAGAAGGAAGGACGATAGATCGTCATTGTTGTTGAGAATTGATCAAAATAATTGTAGATCGGATTTAATTTTGGTGACATCTAGCGAAGAGAATATCAATCGTAAATTAAGTGAAAGCGAGGAGGAGGAGGAGGATTCTACGACAATTTGGATTTCAGATAACGACGAACAGGAACAGGAAGAGATGTCGCGCAGACCTCAGATCCTTAAAGTGGTCGATAACGACGTGACGAAGAGACCGCATCATCGTCGTTCAATCGAAATCGATATTCATGACGAGGATATCACAAGTTGTGAGGTAGCCCAAGACCTTAGAAAGGAATATAAGAAGTCTTACGAATCTAAAACGAAATCTGATAGAAGTAACGATGACGTCGATGGAAATTTGACGATTCATGTACGTTCAATAATCGAAATCGATGATTTGTCTATTCTTAGAAACTATTAGAAAGTAGTCTTGATTTGGAATTTTCTATACATTTTTTTTCTTCTCTCTCTCTCTCTCTCTCTCTCTCTCTCTCTCTCTCTCTCTCTCTCTCTTTACATATATATATATATCCTTTTTTTCCTTTTCTTTACTTCTCTTTTACAGAACGTCGTCTCTCAAGAGGAGAAACCAGGATCCGCGATAGAAAACATAAAGAACGTGTTCGAGAATCATACTTTCGTGAAAGCTGTTGGAAAGACTAAACAGATAGAAGGCAGGTTCGAGAGAATAGTTAAGGAGACGTCTAACATACTTGGCAAAGCTTGTAACGTGGTAAAGGGTAGCTTAGGTTTTGAGGCTCGATCAGAAAGTTCTGATCTTGGCTTGGGTTCTGAGATCGAAACTGATACGAGAAGAAGATCGATAGACGACGGGGATCCTTCGAGTATAATCCGTACCAAGAACGATGTTACGTTGTGCAACGAGAATGATGGGAAAAAAATTTACAGCAATTTAACGAGATCGAAGAGTTGCGCGGACTCGATCGAGTCACCGAACGATACTCAAGAATTCGATCACGTTCGTTACAAGATCGTTAAGTCGAACGTATTCAGTAAAAATATGTACAGCAGTGCAAGAGGTGACGTCACGTACGACGGTCTAATGCAGTATCTTCGAGAGTACTCATTCCAGGAACTTCTTTTGGATAACAACGTTGTTATCATCGAACCTGTACGCGCAGAACCAATCGAAAGAAAGTCATCTAAGAAGACGATTGGAAAGGGAAGATCAGATCCAATCAGCAAAATTTCTGATATGACACAAAAGACGACGGATGATATTGAAAAAGAAAATAATACTAATGAAAAGTGCGAGGGAAATTGTAAAATCGTTAAACAATCCTCGATAAAGAAACATTTCTTTTATCATCCTATAAGAGTTAATCGAGAATTGATAGATGAAGAATTACCTGATCCCGATACGGTTAGAAACGTTAGACGTATGTTCGAGGATACCTTAAGGAAGAAAAATTCAACCGAATTGGGCGTCGACAGGGATTGTAAAAATAGAAAGAGCGTTAGCATGAAGGATCTCACTAGTATCGATTCGGACTCTCATTTCGAGGAAGTATTGGAAAAGGGTGAAGAAATATCCAGGTATGTTAAAAATTTTTAATATCGTTTATCGATAATATTAACTTTCTTTTAATCAATTTTTCTCGATTTTTTCCCCCTTATTATTTAGATGTTCAAGCCGAGCTAAAGATCTGACCAGAATGTTCGAGAGCATGGAAAAGTCAACGTCCTCGTCCGTATCAATAATTGGAAGTAAGGATGAATCTGACTCGGGTGTTAATCGAAGCGAGTCAAAAACAAGAATATTAGCACAATCGTTCGAAGCTAGAAGCGGGCATAGCTCGCCGTGCGATTCGAATTCGTCTAAGAACAAAGTTTCACGAAGTTATCATCAGCAGCATAATCAGCATAATCATCATCATCATCATCATCATCAGCAGCAGCAGCAGCAGCAGCAACAGCAACAGCAACAGCAGCAACACCAACAGCAGCATCATAATCATAATTGGGACACTGGAAGTGTTAGTTCAGGTGTTTCCAGTGATTATCCTGACACGGATCCTGGTAGTGGAGTTCAGTGCACGTCCTCGGAGGACGAAGATTGCCATTACGATGACGATGGTTTGGACGAAAGTGGACCAGGTCATTACGTGTCTCAAGATGTTTTGAAAAAAATACGTGAATGTGGTACATCGGTAACCTATTACGGTGGCAAAGTAGTAAACACATGTAACGGACCGATTGTATCGCCATTGATCGAAAACAGATTAAAAAGAATCGATCGGACGACGAACGATTATGTTAAATTTAAACTCGTTAAGAGCAACTCATGCGACAGTAGGCTCGAACTTACCGGTAGGCTTGTTGAAAGGCAATCAAGAATTACAAATCGAAATGTGACGCCTGATCTGAGACAATGTACAATAGCGGAGACCCCAAGTATCGAGATTACTAGTATTGACGCTAAGGATAAGGATGAGGAAAAGATAAGAGAGAAAAAAGATCTTATCGAAACGAAAAGAGAACCACCTGTCGTTATTGGATTGGAACCAAAAAAAGATGAGCTAAGGGATATTACGAAACTCTTTAAGGCCGATTTCAAGATAGGAAATTACAAAGATACTAAATCAACTTTTCATCCTAGATTTAACGAGAGCGCTTTGACGAGGTGGCAGGTGAACGAGAATCATTTGAAGAACGGAAGTGATTTTGGAAAGATGGAGTTTGAAGAGTTTGAGGTACTCGAAGATAGTCTAAATGGAATGGATAATCAAAGTCAACGTTTCGAGGCCTCTTGAGATATACGGGTTAGGCAATATTTTCTCATAGATCAATCTTCTTCTTCTACTTCCTCTTACTCGAAGGGGTGTGTCTATGATCAAAAAAAGGAAAAAGAAGGAAAAAGAAAAAGAAATATTCAATCCAATGTTCTTTTATAAAGTCATATATGTGCGGGGAAACAAAAAGAAAAGAAAAGAAAAGAAAAGAAAAGAAAAGATATGTAATATTTAAAATGTATATTTGATATTTTCGTTGTGAGAAAAAGAAAAAAGAAAAAAAAAAAAAAGAAAAAAAAAACAAAACAAAAGGAAGAAAAGGAAAAAAAAAAAGTCATTTTTGCTCTCGCATAAATATAACTATAATGTGTAATATTTAAATTTTACAATCAACGGTCATTGCTAAATTACCAAATTCGAATAAATTTTCATGATTATCACGAAATATAAAAATTTACGTGGACGTAAGTGTGCGACGAAACATTAGAGACAATATCGAAGAAATTTTCAACGAATTATTAGCATATTTATTGCGACAATTAAAATGCCGTCCAAATGCATCGTAACTCTGTCGTTATACGTTTATAATACAAATTTAACATCCTTCATATAGTTTATCTTGATTAAGATTAGCGCTAGTCCCGATGATAATCAACTGTAATAAAAAAAATTTCACACATTTGTTGTGTCTACAATCGTATTTAAATTATTGACTTTTTCTCTATTCGATGATTAAATAAAAATCTTTCCCATCATTGATATACCATTCGTTCTTTTACAAATAGAACGCTATCCATCCTACGAAAAAAAATTATTATCGCTTATCTTCGTCCAAAATTTTTTTTTTTTTTTTTGATATTTTACGAATTCGATGAAACAAACAATTCGATCGTTCAATTTCGAGTAAAGAAATAGGTCTCAGAAATAGACCAAAAGTTCTTTTTCTTTTTTTTTTTTTTTGAAGTGATTAAAAAAAAAACAAAAAAAAAAGGAAAGTCGATTACTTTTCTTCGAGACTTTTTAAGCTAATTGTTTCTGTTTCCCTTTTCTTTTTTTTTCGTTTTGTTTTTCGTTCCCTTCTTCCTTGGAGTGTAAAACTACAAGATTAGAAAATTTTTTGATCCGTCCTATATGAGAACGAAAAAGGACGCGAAGAAAAAAAAGGGGGAAGGAAAAAAAGGGGGAGGAAGAAAAACGATAAGATAGGCTTTCTCAGAGCTTAAGGATAATATTTGACGATAAAATGGGAATAAAGGATATCCATTATTCGGCATGGAAGTTAGCGACGTTGCACTTTCTGCAGAGTAGGTCAGACGATGTAAAATTAATATCCACGAAGATTTACTTACCTCTAGGAACGATGATGTATATGCACCTTTATATGAACGGTATGCGAACATTTCGAAATTCCAGAAAATTGATTCTGATGCTTAAATCGTAATGGAACATTTTTTTTCTTCCTTTTTTTTTTTTTCTTCTAAACTTCATAATCCAATTTACTTCTCGAAATATTGACCCTAATACTTATTTCTTTTTTTTTTTTTTTTTTTTCATTTGCCGTAAAGACAGATCGAATTTGCTCGTATATTTCTTAAGAAAACACAATGAATTGTGGATTGACCTGCGGAAGAGTGGCAGGATAAGGGGAGGGAGATGGCTGTTGAGTGGGAGATAGAAAAGGAAAATCCATTTTCTTAGAGAACTCTCCTGTGATTTGTTACTTATACAATGTAAAGCTGAAAAGGAAACTTGTAACGTTCGTACTAATACGATAAATCTTCTTAGAAACAATATAAAGGGAATATATATATATATATATATATATATATATATCATAATAATATTTTTATGAATATATGAAACTTACCAGATGGTTCAGTGACGGATGTCGCAGTTGTGTTCTCCCTTTTGTCCTTCGTAGCGGTCGAGGCATGAGTATTCTTCATGAGAATCATAGTCAGATTTGGTTCGAACGATCTCGCCGTTATTGATATGTTCCTTTGCGAAAAGTGCCACCATCTTTTGCACCATGTTTCCTGTAAATATATTAAAAAAGGGAAATTCGAATTAAATTTATTTATTTACGTGATACAATATTTACGATAAATACGTCGGCTTAATAAAAAGTATATTAATTTAAATCAAACCACCCACATACACACACACACACATACATATATGTGTGTGCATTTTTCTACCTTTTTTTGAATACACCAAGAAAATATTTTCCCGTACAGGTTTGAATTCAAATTGGAATCATGTAAAATGCGTTGAATATCGATCTGCGGCTTTAGGGTTGAAAAAAACTTCACGTCTTCCAATGAAACTTTCATAGAGAACGAACGTTACTCTATACGTTTACGAGGAACTCGAGAGCTGGTAAAGCCTCCACGATATGATATTTTCTTTTGGTCTCTCTCGTCGTCTATGATTATCTCTTAACGAAACGAGAATACCAGTTGTATATACGCGTACATATCTTTGCAATTTTTCTGTAAAAGAAAGAAAAGAAGAAAACAAAAAGATAAGGAGAACGAAAAAAAAAAAAAGAAAAAGAAAGAGAAAAACTCCCCAGAAAAAAAAGGAAAAAAAAAAAAAACAAAAATGATAAAATCAAAAAAAGACTACGTATTTACTTGTTACGGTATAAATGCATATGCTATGCATTTTTTGTTTCGTGCGTTTTGTATTCTTATGTAAATCGTATAATTCGTTTATTAACGATACGACACACGGGCCTTTTACAAGAAATCGTGAAATCAATCGAATCTTTTCTTCTTTTTTTTCTCTTTTTCTTTTCTTCATTCTTCCATTTCTCACATTTTACATCCTTTTTAGACTTATACAAAAATGCTTCTCTACTTACATTTCGAACAAACATCGCTCAGATGTAAGCTACGAAACAATACTCGAACATCTAGTTCGTAAGTGCAAATAAACTATACACTTAGGGATAAATACAGAAATATTATTTGACCGTATTTGTTTTTCCAATATTTTCTTTTTCTTTTCTTTTTCTTCTTTTTTTTTTTTCTTCTATCCACTTCATCTATCCTTATTCTTTTTTTTCCTCCCTTTATCCGGATATCACGTCCCTTTTTATCTCATGATCTCTAATCGATTTCATATATTCTTAAATTACTCGATCTTTCGTTCCAATTTCACTCATCCCATTGAATGGAATTTAATAAATAAAATCTTAATGTATAAGCATGACACCGATAAACAGTTCGTTCCTTCATCGTGTTCAAATATCGATTTCCAAAGGAAAAAGATCAAAATCTAATAAGAATTCTAATAATTCGTATTATTCTCATCTTAGAAAGTGATATATATATATATATATAAATTATAATATATAGTGTCTAAACAAAAAATTACGAAAATTATTACGAAATCTAAAGACTTCTTTTGAAAACCCTGAGACTTTTTTTTTTACTGAAAGTTAGCGTAAGAGAAGCTCCATTATGTTAAAAAAAAAAAAAAAAAAAAAAAAAAGGATTCTGATATATTTAGGTCATTTCGAATAATTAATCAAAAGTAACTCATCGATTAAATTATTTCATAAAAAGATTGGATTAATAATTTTTGTATTTTATTATTTCGTTATTCAATATCGTAAAACCCCATATATTCACCGCATTACATTGCAGAATGTTCGATTCATTACATTGCAGAATGTACCAAATAGAAAAAATTCCATTATTGCATGGTGATACGAATTCGACGAAAAATATTTCGAATATTTAATAAAATAAAAATTGTTTTTCAATGTGAAACTCGAAATGCATTTTACTGGGAAATATAAAAAAAAAAAAAAAAATGAAAAAAAAAAAAAAAAAAAAAGAAAAGAAAAAAAATAAACACCGTTGTAAATAAAATTAAAAGTTCTTTCGAACGACATGCCATTCGATACCCTTTTCGTCATTGATGATTTTTAAGAAAATTGTGTCTTCCCTCTCTCGACCTCCTCTCTTAGGATATTAGTTCAAAAGTAAATAAATATATCGCAAAGGTGAGAACAACAATTCGTCCCTTAAAAATGAAATTGATTTGTCTGTTGGGGATTTATCGAGAAAAAAAAAAGGGAAAAAAAAGTCACTATACTTCACCATAATCCTGATCGACACTTTCCGTTTGGACGCATTACATTATCGAGATAAAAGTTTATCTTTTCTTCCTATCAGATAATGAAGCGTACATATGGATTTGTGGATACGGTTAAAATCGTATTTTATCGTTCGAAAAATATTCTTGAGAGAATTCTATATCGTAAGGACATTGTTTGTTTTGATATGGAATTCGGTATGTAAAAAAAAAAAAAAAAAAAAAAAGTCGATCGAAAAAGATCTCGAATAAAAAACGAAATTCGATTTAATTCGATATCGTAAAGCCACTTATAAGATCCAAATAATTTCTAATGGCTTCTTTGAATATGGAAATTTTAAGAGCTACTTAAAATCTAACTCGGAACCGTTCCCATGTACATTTAAGTCCACCTAACGATCCATCTTTCTACTTTACGAACGATAGGCTGTTTTTCTAAGTATATTTGAATAAAGGTTGGGAATATATTAGATATACTCGTATAATACCAAAGGGATATTTAAATTATGCCAACGAAGGCCATTGTAGTAATATACTCGAGAGAGAGAGAGACAGAGAGAAGAAAATGTCATTGAAAATTCTATTCTGAATTGGGTTAACCTCGTCTAACAATCTTTTACCGATCTTCTTAAATCGAGAGACATTTTCTTCGAAAGGTAACGAAGTATCAGTCTACGTGAACTTTGTTTCAAATGACGGCAGATTTTTTTTTTTTTTTTTTTTTTCCATGACGTCGAGAACGAACGCCATCGAATGGCGAGGTAATTTTATTGACCTATAAATCATTCGCTCGATCTTAACGATCCTCGCTCGGATTAAAAAAAAAAAAAAAAAAAAAAAAAAAAAAAATAAAGAAAAAAAAACAATACAGAAACAAAAGATAATTTTATTGTCGAGGAAAAGATTCGCAAAAGTTTAAAAAATGTTCACGAACCTGATTGGATCCTATCGTTAATATGATTACCGTGCACTGACCGGAATGAGATTTCAAAATACAATTCTACTATATATATTTATATATGTACGTATCTATCTCTATTGTAAAAGATACATCTCTGTTATCACACTACCTTAGTCGATCCCATTTGTCCTATTTTTCACATTCGTACTTTATCGTCCTGTAACAAATCACAACCTCTTGTTTCATACTCTCATATCTCTTGACATCTCAATTTCCCGTTATCAAAACTTTATATTTCTCGTTATATCATCGTAGATCGATATTATCAACTTTAATAGAATTTGTTCCTTTAATCATCCTCTACCTCTTAGATTATCAATTTCCCAAGATTATTTATTCTAGGAGATTATTAACTTATTTCCTCGCGTGTCGTCTTCGTCGACTAATTATAACTTAGATAACTAAAATTCTACACCATAACTCGAATAACTCTTGTACGTAACTCAAAGATATCATAAGTAATGTGAATTTTTTTTTTTCTTTTGTCGTTTTACATTTGCACTGTGCTAATGTAAATAAGAAAATTTTAATTTACATGAAGTAACATTTATGAAGTATTCTCTTGGTAAAAAGTATTCTCATAGTTTACTAGATATATATACATACATACATGTATGTATATATATATATATATATGAAATTAAACTTTACAAATTTGCAATCTAATCAACAATAACCACAAATAATATTTCATCTTCTTATTAGATTCAAGTGGATATTATATCACGTTAAAATGCAAATAGAATTCCAATTCAAATGCACAAGAATTCCAATCAATGGAATATCTTACGATAATTATAGTGGCAGATTATCCGTATAGAAATTTCATTTCTCGATTACAATGCTATTTGCATTTCCCATCTCACGATTGTCGACTAATTCCAAAATAATGAGTATTAGAGAACACAATGGAAATTCGTTCACTATCCTCCTTCGGACACAATCGAGATGTCTTTATGAAAATTAATATTAAGACTTTGATATAAATTATTGCGAGAATGAAAAGAAAAAATAAAGAAAGAAAGACAAAAAAATTGTAAATTTTAAAAACAAAAACAAAAAAAAAAAAAAATTAATGAAAAACGTTCAAACAAATGCAGATGGAGCTATTGGTTGAAATAGCCATTGGTATTCTGAATTTTCATGAGAAGTTGTTTTAGAAACGCCTAACGAAGCAATGTATATTAATGTTAAAAGTACAAGTGCCGAGGTTTCTTTTCAACATTTCGATCTCGAGTTTTCACTGGCAGGGTCATAAAGCCACAACCTTTATAGAATATGCACTATCCATTTACGTTCTATCACAATAATGTTACAAGATTCGATCTATGTATGTATGCATGTACGTCCTTAACATTATTTCGTTCCCATAACAAATGTAATTTCCTCCTTTTCCGTCATCTAAAATTATAAATAGGTATGCACTCAACAATCCATTAACAATCACAATGAACGAGTTCCCTAAGTAATATTAGTTTATTTTCACTTTTGACTTTTCCATTTCCTACATTTAATCATCGATTATCTAAATTACATGTATAAATCGTATAAAATTCTATTACAATTAAATAATAATAGTCGATAAATAAGGCGTATTCGAAATAATCATTTATTTTTTTTTTTTATTTATTTACTGATTTATTTATCCATTTATTCATTTATTTATTTATTTATTTATTTATTTATTTATTTATTTATTTTGCTTCATTTATTGATTCGTCAAATTTCCTACGATTACATACGTTTAAGGAATAAAATATTTATTATGAAAAATTTGCATAAAGCAATCAATGACGATATCGATTAGCTATAATTATCGACATATCCTACGTAATTCATTTCCAATGCTTTTACGTTAAGAGAAAGAATATGTAGCTAATGAAGGAGTAAATGTTTAAAACGTTAGTTGCTATGCTAATATCCAATAATAAGTTTGCATAAGTGTAATAGATGTGATATTTGCGCGCAAATAAAAAAGAGAATAAGAGAATAAGAGAATGAGAGAGAGACAGAGACAGAGATAGAGAGAGAAAGAGAGAGAGAGAGAGAGAGAGAGAGAGAGAAAGAGAGAGACAAACAAGAAGTTCCAATTCATTAATCGAGTTCATTGTTAAAGAAGACGAGTAAATTTTCGAGAGTACTTTTAAATCTAAGTGATATGGAGACGGTAAATTCATTTGACTCGTGTCTCTATAAAGCGTATAATTACTGAAAGGAAAGAGAGTGTGAGAGAGAAACAAAGAGAGAGAGAAAGAGAGAGAGAGTAGAAAATGATATAGGAAGAGGTTTTACCCAATACGCCTGCACGAGGACGTTCGATCAATCGAACGAGTAATTGGCCGTTCGTTTATGGGTCAGTCGGGTAAGCAAACATATAGGGTGAAACTGTTAGTATCGGCTGGTAAAAAAAGCAAAAAATAAATGAACCAATATTGCTCCTTCCCTCTCTTCTTCCCGCACACTCTCTCTCTCTTTGATCGTGAATTACTCGAGAAAACAACAGTTTTGTTTTGTTTTGTTTTGTTTTGTTTTGTCTTGTTTTGTTTGTTTTTTTTTTTTTTGTTAATTTTAATCATCCACATCTCATCGCTCGTTAATGGTTATTAACCCTTTTTCTCTCTTTCTCTCTCTCTCTCTCTCTCTCTCTCTCTCTCTCTCTCTAACTCTATCTCTAAACGATGTTAATTAATTAAATTTGAATTCATTAAAATAATTATATCACGAAAGTTGAAAGAGCGTAACAAATTGCATTAAAATATGTCTAATGTCTATCAACGATTCTTTAAATTCTTGATTCCCTTTGAATGACTATACATCAATGATTCATCAGCTTAATAACGTCAATTCCTTGTTCAATATATACGTAAAAAATGCGAGTATTTATGTATGCATATGTATATACGTATGTATATGTGTGTATGTATATGCATATATATATATATATAACCGCACGAGTAAAGATAACAATGATAAGCATGAACACGTTATTGGGCAAAACATACTTATTTATACGCACGATTAAAATTATTAAATGTTAATAATAATAATCTATTTGGAAAATTTATTATGTCGAAAAATTATTTAGAACTAAAGCGAGAAATCAATTTTTCGCGTGTAACAAACAATACGATATCATCGAAAGATAAGATATCTTTCCATCTCCTTTATATCTATCACATTTGTTATAAAATTTGTAAAATTTTATACATCAAAAAAAAAAAAAAAAAAGAAAAAAGAAAAAAAAGAGAGATGATAAATGAATGTTATATTGTTAAGTGACACTCTAGTCTTATCCCATATCATCATATAACATTATGATATGGAATATTAAAAAAGATTTGCTGACGCGATAAATCGATAATAATATACTTTGTTTTATCTCGTGATATCTGACGGGTCGCTCCTTTGGGAAAAAAAAAAGAAAAAAAAAAAGAAAAAAATAGAAAAAAAATTTCACGATTTGTAACATTTTCTCTTCTTCTTTTTTTTTCTTTTTTTTTTCTTTTTCCTTTTTCTTTTCTTTTGTTTCCATTTTTTCAGCCCCATAAGCTCTTCCAAATAAAATGATTATTACGTCGGGATATATTTATCCTATGTCAACGTCGTACAACGTCCTTGTTAAAATTATATAACTATATATATAATGTTATTACCTTGTTATTTCTTCGTTGCTTCATCTTTTCTTTCTTCACTTTTTCATTTTTTTTTTTTTCCATACCACTGCTCACCCCCATCGTCATTTTTTTCTTTCTTTTTTCTCTCTTCAGACATTTAAAAGAAAAAAAAAAAAAAATTCCTCATCTTTCATTCGTCTCTCCTCGTAAGCTCGCGAAGGAAAAAGAAAACAGAAAGGAAAAAAAAAAAAAAAAGAAAGAAAGAAAGAAAGAAAGAAAGAAGAAAGAAAGAAAGAAAAAGAATAAAAGTTTCATCGAAAGCGCAATTTGACAATCAATCGATATTCTCATTAATTGAAAAAGAGAGAAAAAAAATAAAAAAAAAAAGAAAAAAAAAGAAAAGAAAAAAACGTTGCACCTGTTAAAATAATATTTCCATTATATAATCGTTCGTTTCTGATCGAATACAATGTAATTAATGTACACTGTTTAATCGTTTTCAGTTTTAATCAATAGGATTAAAAAGATCCAGGAATTAAATGGAAAATTTATCGAACTGTCAAAGACAGTGAATTCATCGTCAAAAATTGTTTTAATTATGTTCGGAACAAAACGTCGACGTTTGCAGATAAGAAAATATTTTCGATGTTTAAGACGTTTGTTTAAGACATCGATGAACAAGATATTTTCTATGTTTAGAAAATACGATAAGAAACGTGTTTTCTTTTTCTATTTTCTATTTCGTTCTTACCAGATTTCAATCTGGTAAGAATGATTCTTTACCAAGTTGTGGGCGTTGAGTGTTGGCAAGTCGTCAAGAAACGTTTCTAAATTCGTACGATTCGGAGCAAAATATTCTTTTTCTTGTTTTTTTTTGTTTTTTTTTTTTTTTTTGATTTTTCTCTTCTCACTTCTTTTCACCTTCTTGATGATTATTCCATTATCCACCATCATCTATCCCTTTCTCTTTTTAATCATTTTCAATCCTTTAAATCCTTTGAATTTTCTTTGTATTAATATGTTTTCATTCAAACGAGCGAAAGATCTTTCTTTTTTTCTTTTTTTTTTTTTTTTTTTTTTTCTATTTTCTCTCCCTTATTTTCCTAATCTTCAACTAACTTAAAACTCTTAATTATTTTAATCACAATTTTCTTACGACGTAATTCTTTCTCTCTCATTCTCACTCTCTCTCTCTCTCCTCCTTTCTTTTTTTTATTTTCCTCTCTCTCTTACTTTCTTTCCTTTCAAAGTCAACGTTAAATAAATTTGCGTGTAGTTTAGAACGAAACTTGAATGCATCGATTAAACCTAACACGCAATCCGTCGGAAACGACAACCCGTTTTAATGAGCAACGAGTCTCGTGTAACGAAACAAGAAATTAAGTACGTAGAATGAACGAAAAAGTGAACAATTTTACAAACCGGCAATTTCGATTATCTTCTTAATAATGTCAATTAAGTATTCGATGTTGGTCGTATCGGCGAATAAGTTTCACGTGAAAACTTTTCTAACGTGACGTTTTTCTAAACCCGGAAGAATAATAATACTGGTTGACCGTGTGGTTTGTAATATCGTAAGATAACACACACGCACATACACACAGAAAAAAGTGAGAGAGAGAGAGAGAGAGAGAGAGAGAGAGAGAGAAAAAGACGAATAATACAAAGCAATTTAGATTTAGATAAATTAATGGGCCATGTTGAAATGGTTACGTTGAATATTTTTTTATTTTTTTATTTATTTATTTATTTTTTTTTTTTTTTTAACGACTAACATATTCTTAAATATAAATAAAAAAAACTTGATTATTTATTAAGCATGCGTGACGAGTTAAAAATTATAAATTAGATTGTTGATTTTCTACTTTTCTCGAGGAGAATTTTTAACGTCGCCAAAGAGGAAAAATCGAGTGCCTTCTACAACTGGGGTCTGTAGTTGTATAGAGAGGGAAGCTGCAGTGGAGCAGATCGATGACCATGGCGCCTGCCGCAGCGTCCTCGGTCTGGAACCCCGTTTGAATAAACCTCCTAACAGCCCTAACAACGTGTATATGTGTAGGGCCTGTCCTTTTCACCAACGAGTTAACGTTTAAACAGCTTTCAGATATTTCTCTGCTTGTAGTAATTATCGGAAACACGAACTATACCCTTTAAACGTGAATTCCATCTGCGATCTATTATCCTTTATGTACACACTGCAAACTGACAATTTCAACAATATCACAATATCTTCTTTGTTTGTCGTTCGTTATCGATTCAAAAATAGAAAAAAAAAAAAAAAAGAAAAGGAAAAAGAAAAAGAAAAAAATAAAGAAGAAAATCAATATTTTCGAAAGAAGAAGTCAATATTCTCGTTAAATGTTCGTGAATATTATTTTAAAGTGCAATCAAGTTTTTTCTTCTTTTTTTTTTTTTTATCTGTTTTTCTCTCTCTCTCTCTCTCTCTCTCTCTCTCTCTCTCTCTCTCTCTCTCTCTCTCTCTCTCTCTCTGTATATGAAAGTTTCCAACGAATCTATCGGATATTGATTATCTTTGTCTTTTCGTCTTTTTTTTTCTTATTTTTTTCCATTTAATAAATATCCAAGTACGACTAATAATCTTCTTCGAATTTCTCTAGCTTTGAGCGATTTTGTTTTCAACAACGAGTCAATTTTGTTTTCCAAAATTAATGGATCTAACGCATATTATATATATATATATATATATATATATATATATATATATATAAATGTAGATAAAGCTGGACAAACTTAATGGTTCATTTAAGGGTATATTTACATTGTCGAATAATATAATGGCATAACGTAATATAATAATAATATAAGCATAACGTTGGAAAAAGATAAACTACCTGTTTCTAAACTTTCTGATTTTACAGATAAATTAGAGAAATATTATATTAGAAATTCTAATCCAATTCTAATTCATAATGAATATAATCGTTGAAAATAAAAAGAGAAAAGAACGAAGATAAAGATATTAAAGAATAAAGTAAGATATAATGTATAATGTACATACATAACTAATACATAAAGGAGAGTTCCACTTTCAACGAATTTTTAATCAATGAACGTTACGAATCAATTTCAAATGTAAAAGTTTACGAAGACCTGGTTTGCCAACTTTCCCAATAAAACCAAGAAGCGTAAGGTTCACAAACAGATTTCAGATTATTTCACTGATACAAATACAAATACTATTTCCGAGCTTCAAAACCACGTTTGTTACTATATTTCGTATTGAAAAGTCATTGTCGTTCTTTTGCATATTACTTAGAAGAAGTTATTAAAACGTTCGTAAAATTCGAAGATCTAACCATGAGATTTTACATCGTCAGAATTTTTTTCCCAAGAATGTTGTAGTAGTTCCACGAGTTTCTATTTTTTTTTTCTTTCTTCTTTTTTTTTTCTTTCTTTCTTTCTTCCTTTTTTTTCCATCTTGCAACTTGCAATGTTAACAAATTTCTACTTTTTATTATTGTCACTTTTATAGAAATAAAAGGAACAATAGAAAAGATCCAATTATTATAAAAAATTATTTCATCGTTCCTTGTAAAACTTGGCATGAAATTTCTGACGATCTACTCGCATTTTCTTCTAACTATATCGAACATGACAGTAATGCGCGTTCTACTTTCCGCCAAAGTAAGTACTATGGTATTCCATACGAATCTACTATCTCTCTCTCTCTCTCTTTCTCTCTCTTTCTTTAATAAAAAGTTCAAAATACAAACTCGAAAATGGGTGACAACTATGATAATAATAATTAAGAAAACTAAAAATTTTAGGGACGTACGGAGATATTAAATTTTCAAGACAACGATATATAATATATCGTACTCTTGTATATAAGTATAAAACGAAACTAGATAATAGAAACTAAATTATGTCATTCATTCGTAAATAAATTATATCCTCCGAATTAAAAAAAAAAAAAATAGAAATTCTTCATTTCTTGACAGTACATCTTTCGGTCTCGACGATAAAATTAAAATTTAATGATCTATTTATCTTTATTTTTTTTTTATTTCTTATTTTTTATTCTACACTTTTTTTTTTTTTTTTTTCTAAACGATCGACCTACGAAAATCCATTGTAATAATTTCACGTTACGAACTTGAAATGTAATCTACGAAACTTCATATCACGAAATCAACTTCGACCTTATTTAGTAATATCTTATTCTTAGACGTGTTACTTAACTCAAATAGAAGAACGAAGTCCACGATAAATGACGGGTTGGTTTTAAGGACTCCGTTGAGAATTTTGTGAGGATTATCAAATATCCTTTTGAAATTCTCTCACGTCAGAATCAGAGAAATTTAAACTCCATGTCAGAAACAAGATCGTACGTAACTTCTTCCTTTTCATAAATGTGAATTTTCTTTTCCTTTTTCGTTTTTCCCTTTCTCCTCTCTTTCTCTTTCTTTCCTTTGTTCGTTCTCTTTCTTTCCTTCGTTCTCAGTCTCTCTCCCTTTCTCTCTGACACATTCCCTGACACATTCTCAAACACATTTCTCGAGTGTGTTATTTCTTCGTTACCCTTATATGGACTTCATTAGTATAATATGATTTTGGAATGCGCATCCTTATCAGTTAAAACAGGATGTAACTACGTCTTCAAAAGTATTTAGTTTTCTATGACTGTACATATGGATTTATATTCGAGTGAAACCATCAACGCACTGTGATTGCAAAAGCGATCGATGAATTTTAAATAGATTATTACCATATTGGATATATAATGAAAAGGAAAAAATAAACGAATAAATAAATAAATAAATAAATAAATAAATAAATAAATGAAAGAGAAAAGAAAAAGATAAAAATGAGATTAAAAAGAAAAAAAAAAAAAAAAGAGAAAAAAAAAAACAAGAAATATTACAGCGGCAGTAAAACTCGTCTTAATGGTTTCGGTAAACTGGTAAAAGGCCTCGTTGCTCCAATTAAAAGAGGTAATTAGGACACTGGGTTACGCTCAACTCCATTACTCATGCATCTTGAATTTTCAAGTACGTTGAATACCTACTTCCCGTATTTTCAAAACTTATATAATAATTTTTCCTACATATTTCTATAGCATTTCTAAATATTTTCTTTTTTTCTTCTTTTTTTTTCTATTTCTTTTTTCTTTTTTCTTTTTCTTTTTATTCATTCTTCTTCTTTTGCGATTACACGATTAAAATGATATCCTACGTGATTAATTAATCTATTATTCTGAATAATATAAAGAAATATATTAATTACTTTTCAATAAAATTAAATAGTATAAAAGTTATAGAACATAATTTTCGATGTAGGAGAATCTATTTATAAAATTATCTTCAATGTCATTGACTTCGTAGAAGTATCTTGATGAATGAACTAATAGATTGATGTAATGCTTTATTCTTGATGTCACGTTTCTACAAAACGCGAAGTTAGTGATAACGTTCGAAGAACTTTAAAAGAAAAAAAGTCATTCCTCCTTTCTCGCTAACGATACTCTTATTACATTTCTGATACGTGAGATAATTGTGCGTCATGACGTTAATCTATTCTCTTCTTTTTTTTTTGTTTTTTTGTTTTTTTGTTTTTTTGTTTTTTTTTTTTTTTTTTTTCATTTTTCTTTTCTTGTAATTATATAAAGAGATCACATCTAACTACATAACTTCGTACATAATGATTTGAATTTTCATTGATGTACTAACTGAGATAAGTTTCTCTTATGGATAGACGCAATGCGGATCTTTAGTCTCGATCAACCGCACGATTGCGTCTAATGAATCACTGAAGTCTCGTATGACGTGGATTTAATGTTATCTCATCAAAATGAAACTTGAAATTATGTATTCGCTTGAGTTCCTTTATATTATGCTCAAACTAATCTCAAGGATGTTGCTCTCTTTGAAATATTTTTTATTAATTCCAATTCCTTCAAAAATATCAATGTAAATAAATAAGAAGTATATATATATATATATACACGTACACTAAAGTGCACACACACATACATTTATATGTACATATGCTTATATGTGTATAAAATAAACAAACGCGAATATATGTTTATATGTATATAAAATAAATACATGTACATTTGAAATTTTACAAACGGAAATAATTTATATTTAAAAGATGCACTTTAAAATGAAATATACTCGACGAATATTCCGCAAAAACTTTTGATGCAACTATATTATTATGTACACATCTTTCGTATTATAATAATACTTAATCCGTCTATGAAGAATGTTGTTACTAATCAAGCTACGAAGTTTTATAAATTATGAAAAACAAATTTATTACGTTTATAAAATTTCATTCGTTTAAAATTAAATCGGTTCTTACGAACATTCTGTAACATTTCACTTTTAGAATTAAATCTACCTCGATGAATTTTCTGTAAAGCTTTTTATAATATCTACATTATACGTACTTCATCGTATTAATAAAACAATTAATTCGGTCTATAATGTTGCAATTAATGACACTAATGAGATTAATTTTCTTAATGCTTTTGTTGCATCAAATTACGTATACCATTGCCGTTTTAAATTGGATCAGATAATTTGATTATAATTAATCATGACTGTGCGTATATAATTGTGACTATTAGTAAGGAACAAAGAGAACAAACCATGAGACTTTTTTCTTTCTCATTGAATCCAAGAATTTCAATTGACCTGAATTTTCATTAAAAATTTATTTTCTTTTTTCTTTTTCTTTCTTTTCTTTACTTTTCTTTTCGTTCTTCGTATCGACGACATATCGTCGTCATGTCGTCGTAATGAATAAAGGAAATATTTCTTCTGTGCGAATGCATCTTCTTTCATCGTGTTTCTGGCATTCGACCTTTTGCAAAGAGAGAGCAAGCGAGAGAGAGAGAGAGAGAGGGAGAGAGAGAGGGAGATAGAGAGGTAGAGAGAGAAAGAGAGAGAGAGAGAGAGAGAGAGAGAGAGAGAGAGAGAGAGAGGCAAAATAGAAAGAGAGAGAGATCTTAGAATTGCTTTGAACATTTAGCACACATGAAGTAAACTAAAAGCTTCTAGCAAGTAAAGTAACTAAAGCTTCTATTATTATTATTATTATTATTATTATCAATATTCACAAAGAGTATATTAGGAAATTAACGATCTATTTCATCAAACATTTAACTGAACATTAACGAAGTCTATATATATATATATGTTTAATTATTCCATTTTATAACAAAATAAAAATATACAAATGCGTTCTATATCATAAATTTCATATATCAATCGAATTTAATTGACTAATTTATCTGAAAAAGTAATTCTAAGTGCGATTCACGTACTCGCATATTCTATGTTTCTAAGCCTAATAATCTAAATAAAATTTATTTTGCGAGAAAGAAAGTATCTAATGATAATATAAAAAAGAAAAGAAAAGAGAAAAAAGAAACCTGTCCAAGTTTTATTATCTGATCATTTATTTCACGGTGAAATATTAAAATGTACTTCTAACATAGTTTAAAAAAATTTTATATATATATATATATATATATATATACACATATATTTGATGTACATAGATATATGTTTAATAGAGTAATAAATCTATCTACGTATATTTTAAAAGTACTTTTGCTTATAACCATTTTATTTTCATTTCCATTATTCGTTCGAGTTAAAATTTTATAAACGAGTAATTTTACGAATCCAATCTCGAAGGGAATTGTCGGTATTGGATCAGTGACTATCAAAAAAAAATTTTTCTGAAATGTAATTCTTCGATGGATATGCATTTCATATATATATATATATATATATATATATATATATATATACAACTAGCAGCTCGAAAACTTTCTCAAGATCCCAGTGAAAATTCAAAGACTAGTACATGCCAGATTGAGGATAACGAAATATTTTCAACTCGTCGATCCGGGAACATTCGAATATTTATAAATGTCACGAGCGAGACGGACACGAAGATCTATTTATCTCTCATGACATTTAAACGGAATCATCTTAAATATTCGAATGTAAAATTATTATTCAAACAAATTTATATTGTTTATATTATTTATTTTATGACTGATTTAAAAACAAAAAAATAAAAAAAAAAAATAAAAAAAAAAAAATAAAAAAAAAATAAAGAAAAAAATAAAGAAAAAATCTACCTATAAACTATAACTATTTACTATATCATACTTAACCGTTTACAATGATCATAATTACGATCAAACATTATTCTCATATCACATATTTTAAAACTTCTTATCTTCATTGATTTAATACGAATTTAATGCGAAACTGATAAGCGCATAATCAGATAGATATAATTTTCAATTCTAAATAATTTTAACGAGAAAAAAAAAAAAAAAAAAAAAAAAAAAAGAACGAATAACGCGTGCATTCATGCCAAGTTGAAATTCAAAACGATCGTTAAATTTAATTAACGATTGAAATATGACAAATGTCGATACGTTGTTGTATAGATAGCCATATATAGACTGATGATTTTTATCGTATCACATTTTATTGAAATTACATGTGTACGATTATACCGAACAAGATGGTCATGAGGTGTTGTCCCAAAATTTTTAACTTTTATATTTGATATGTTCCAGTTACTTAGAAAATGAATTGCGTGCGACGAACCATGTTAACATCGTTCAACAATGATTCACGAATTCGATAATGTCACGAGCTTTCGCAGGTCAATAATCTTGTTATATTCATTAAATACACACACACACACACGTACGCACGCACACACGCGCATACAGTTTCATATTACGTTTCCACATAATCTCAAAATTTGAACGTGATTTCCGACACTATTCTATTAAATATATATATATATATATATATATATATATATATATATATATGCATTATTTAATTATCTGGAAAAACGACAACGATAAGGTTTAATGAACTTTGATGAAAACGACGATATTTTTTTTTTTTTTTCTTATTCATCTATTTTTATTTCCTCAATAAACGAACTTTGCGTCCCTTTTCGTACGAGGTCATCATTGAAACGTCGTCTGTCATCTCTAGGCTATCGTAATTATTAGTCTCTATGGGAATTACTAGTGAAGCGTAATGAGAATATAATCCAATAAAAAACGGACACCTATGAAATATCTCGTAAATGTGTGTTGCTTTTATGTCGTTCATGGAAAATAAATGAAAAATATTTTCTTTTTCTCTCTCTCTCTCTCTCTCTCTCTCTCTATCTCTCTCTTACGCACATACACAATCTATCTATTTATTCGACGTATCGTTAACAATATTATAAATTGAATGGATATCTATTTAATATTCGTATTTGAGTTATTATACTAATATTATTAAATTTATCGTCATTGTTCGAAATTACGACAATATGGACATATTTCCATTCATTCTGAAGTACTGATAAACGGATTATATGACGAGTATTATTACCTTAGATAACAGGAATATACAATGTTACTTCCTTTATGAACACGAAATCCATTAGGATTTCCGTATAATTATCATTATAAACTACTTCTCAACTTTTCAATTAATTTAACCAGACTTCGAAAAATCGAACATAAGTAGAAACGTAGCGACTTCATCAGGAGGAAAAAAAAGAAAGAAAGAAAGAAAGAAAGAAAGAAAGAAAGAAAGAACTGTTTTAATTTCGAATAGACATTAGAAGCCCTTATTTCTTTTCCTATTTTTTGTTTTCTTTATCGCATGTACAGAGTAGAACAAAAGTTTTTGGGTGATCTCTTTTAAAAATAAATCCACGCTTTTCCGGAAAGTTTTAGATTAATTTTCTGTTTATCTTTCTTTCCAAATCATAAAAAAGAAGAAAAAAAATGTTCTCGGTCTTGTAAATTTCACGATACGATAAAAAGAAAAAAAGAGAAGAAAAGTAAAAAAGAAAAATTAGCTGAGAAAATCTCGAAGAAGACTAATTCGTTTTACAAATTATTTAGGAACTTTTTCATTCAACTTGTATTTGAAATAACAATTACTACGTCTAAAAAATAATGATATGAAATTCAAAATAATGACATAAAATGTATATATATATATATAATATAAATAATAGCGGATATACATATATATATATATTTAATATAAATAATGATGGACATATATATATATATATATATATATATATATATATGCATATATGCATATATGCATACACATATATGCATAATGATATTATTTCTTGATGGATATTTATCATCATGATAAATCGTCTCTATTCTCTTTAGGATGCTATGACAACGAATACATTTTTATCGATAAATACGACGAAAGAGACAAACAGATAGACAGAAAGAGAGAGAGAGAGAGAGAGAGAGAGAGAAAAATAGAGAAAACGATCTGTAAATCTTATCAATTTATCACTTAGCACGATATCACAGTTACATGACACTAGTATAACTTCTTCGCTTTTTCTTTTATGCCGTAACAAGGAGAAAAAAGAAAAACAAAAAGAAAAACAAAAAGAAAAACAAAAAGAAAAAAAAAAGAAAGAAAAAGAAAACAAAAGAAAATGAAACAAAGAATATTAAAAAATCTGAAGACAGACTTTCAATTAAAATTTATCCGTAACGTAATAATAAACATATTTACATAAAATACTCCATTTTATTACTCCCTTGAGATATCATTAATTAAACGACTTCTTTCTTCTTTTTTTTTATCGTTTAGTTTTCCTTTTTACGTAAAAGAAAATATCTCTTCTATCTAATATACTCCTCGTGTTCGAAATGACTTTATATGCTTTATGAGCTTGGAATTTCAAGAGAGAAAGACATAAGAAACGGGGGAGAGAAAGAGAGAGAGAGAGAGGAGAAAAAAAGAAAAGAAACGAACTAACGGGAAAAGAAACGGAAAGAATAGAAAAAGAGATCAAACGACGATACTTCGAGCATATTAATAGTTTTCCGACTCGTCGATACGTTAAAATTAACAAAACCATCATGATTCTATTAATAGTAAGAATAATATATATATATATATATATATACGGTTAATTTAAATGCCACGTAATAATAATTTTCAAAAATCCTAATTCCTTAAAATTATTTTTATTCGTTGTTTATACGAGAACGTATGATGGATGAATGTGCACGCGCACGCGCATTTCTTTATCGAGAAAACAACTATGTAAATAAATAATACTCGATATATACATGGAAGATCCATTTGTTTACAATACCGAATATCAACAAAAACATTTGAACGAACCAAAATCAATTGGAAATAAAATATAGTAGATATTATCATTTCTGATCTATATTAATTGTTCCTTACATTTCAATCTATCCGTGTATTTATTTTCTTTATTCGAATGATCTTGAATTAAATAAAATAAAAATTTCATACGACTAAATAAATGCGTACATCAAAGTACATACGTATAAGGTTATGTTCGGTTTTAAATGGTCGAGGAGTAAGCGGCAACATTGTCGTAAAGACGAGAGAAATAGAAAGAGAGAGAGAGATACAAAGAGAGAGAAGAGGGAGAGAGAGAGAGAGAGACAGAGAGAGAGAGAGAGAGAGAAAGAAAGGGAGTAGAGAAAGAAATAGAAAAAGAGAGACAGAGAGAGAGGAAGAAATAGAAAGAGAGGGAGTAGTAATATAGTCGTTGCTGCATCGACTATCACCGCTTTGTTAGATCTACACTATCTTGCATCTTTTCTCTCCCTCTCCCACTCTTTCTATATATATATATATATATGTGTGTGTGTGTGTATGTGTGTGCATATGTGATTGCACGGCGAACCTTTCGAGTCGTGTACGTTCGTGGGAGATCGGTTTTCGGTTCATATCAAACCGGCTTCCTTCGAACGAGTTAGAACGTTTCTCTTCCTCTTTTTTATTTTCTCCTTTCTTCTTTTTCTTTTTTTTTTTTGTTTTTGTGGAAAAATACGACGGTCAATAAAGAAGTGGTTTTGTACTTACGTTACGAAAATTACGTGATGTAATTAATGCCGACGATGAGACAGTGAATACGCGTGTCGAAACGTCGCACCATCTCGCTAGGAACATTACGCGACAGGAGACCGCTGATGCCATTTCCAATTTCTCTTAAACGATGACCTTTTTATTTCTTCTTAATTTTCTTTCTTTTCCTCTTATTTCTTCCTCTTTTCCTTTGATCTTCTTTCCGATAATAAAATAGAAAATGATAGATGATCAAGATAGAAAAAGACTTGTAGGAAAAAGGACTACTAATGTTAGTAAGTAGTACCTTTCCTTTATGTTGGCGGGCGAGCACTATTTCTCTCTTTCTCTCTCTCTCTCTCTCTCTCTCTCTCTTTCTTTCTTCCTTTCTTTCGTTCTTTCTCTCTCGTTTCTCTCACAACACACGAATAACGCGCGACCAAATACAAACGACCAACAACGCACGACGACGAAGAACAGACTAATCGTCATCGGTCACGGCCGGCATCCTTCGTGCCCTTCCGCGCCGGCTCGCCCGGTGTGTCACCACTGTACTATTATTCGACCAATCACGTCGCATCGTTTACCGAACATACACGAATCGGTCGCGCGCTTCCGTACTTTGAACAGATATTATTAAATACATACAAACCGCGGGTCTATAAATTGCCTAAATGAATTTGCGCGAAAATTTGAATGTTGAATATATATATATATAAAGTTGTATTTATTGAAGTATTATCGTAAATCGATATATTCGATCGTAAATTTCTTTTTTACGGCCATTAGCTCTCACGGCAATACGATTTAATTTCTATCGCTTGAAAAATGAATGCAATACTTGGATATTTATATATACGTATATATATATATATTTTTCTTTTTTTTAACTTTTAATTGTACAATGAAAATATATTCAGAAATTTTATGGGATAATATTTTTTTTTTTTTTTAGTAATAAAATATCGAGACAAATGTGTTAATTGTTATCACAAGTTAATATTACAGATAATTGTCTGTCATACTTTATCGAATGACGCTCGTAATATCTGTCAATATGTGCATACACTTTTTTTTTTCTCTTATCATTTTAAACGATCCTACATCGCTTTTGTTTTTTCTTTTTTTTTTTTATCTTTCGTTCTCTTTTGTTTCGTTTTTCTTTTCTTTTACATTAAAATTTAAAATAGCGCAGTATCGATAATACCAACGATCGAGTTAATGAAAAAGCAAGATTACGTCATGTATCCAAATGATCTTAACCTTTTCAACGAATCCTTTATCGATCCTTTATTATCAAAAATCAATGGATTTTATTCTTATGTATGTTTATCGAACTATGCGAATCGAATACTATTGACGATCCTAATGCGAATTGGTTTTGTTCTATTGCAAATTGGTATTGTGAAAAAGGACAATCTGAATTTTATCCTTTTTAAAAATATCCTAGATATCTGTTCTACCACGGTAGCTTATTTTACGATCGGTTTTCTTTTGATCTTCGATGGTGACGCGTACGGCTTTATCTACGGCGATTATTATCCTTACGAGGATTTTACGATAAAGAAGGAAGGATTCTTGATCGGTTGGCAAGTCGTAATGATTGCCTCGGCTATTTGTACAACTAGCATGATAGAAAATAGTCACCTTATGTCACATTTTCTGGTAAATGTACTTTTGGCTGGCATAGTTCAACCACTTTTAATTCGTTGGACCTGGATGCCAGAAGGGTGGATAGCAAAAGGTAGATTGAATGACGTCAATGTCATTTATCGCGATCACGCTGGATCAGGAATCATGCACGTTGTCGGTGGACTATCCGGTTTAATAGCTCATTTGATATTATCGAAAAAGAGGAAAAACTTAAAAACAAATAATATCGATCGAATAAATTATTTTAGTTTATTCCCTTCGATTATCAATTATTTGGGATTATTCTTGATCTTCGTTGGCCTATCGGTAAAATATAATTTTATTTATGTATATATATTTGTTTTGCTTTATCTATTCATTTTCATAATAATATTTATAAATTTTTAAATTTCAGAGTTTTTCTTCGTCACCGAGGGAAGATGATATATCAAAAGCGATAAACATTATTAATAATAATTTATTGGCAGCCTGTTCTTGTTCATTTTTTGTCATAATCATACATTTCACATTTCAACGAGCTATCGATCATTTGACGACGATAAGATGTGTCCAAGGTTTAGTTGCCGGACCAATTATGATCTCGGCTGCCTCAAACGAATATTCTTCATTGATGTCAATTGGATTAGGTTGTTTAGGAGGAACTATTATTTACCTAACATCTAGATTTATCTTTCATAAAGATTTGGAAGATCATTGCAATGTCATAGCAACTCATTTGGTTTGTGGATTATTGGCAACCGTCTTGGCACCAGTCTGTACATTAGATAAAGATTCAAATACACAGACTATTTTATTAAATCTTTCCTGGCAATTAATTTCTTTAATTGCTTTGTTGGTATTAGTAACCGTCGCACTGACACCATTATTTCTAATTTTAAATGCTTGCGGTCTTGCCAGACATAGTTCGAAAATTTTCAAAATAAATGAGTTCGCTGCTACTACGATTACTCTTGAAATGAAAAAAGATTTGTCCGATAAAAATATCGAACATAATAGAAACGAAGAATCGATAATGAATAATGAAAATGTATTTTCCTTGGAATTTTCCGATGAAAATAAACGGCCAAGAAAAGAATTATTGCAATTGGAGGAGGGTCAATTTATCAAAGAAAATTATTTGAACGGCAAGGCGTACGCTGTGAAAAATGAAAATCTTTCTGAATGTTTGCAATCATCAGGTCTGCATCGTCGAGTAAGTAATTAACGAATGGAACATTTAATTTATTTAGATTAAAATTATTCATCGCGATTATCACAGGAAGAAGAGTGCACAAATTAAAACATATATATACACTTCCGGGATGCGTTTTAACGTTCTCACAAAATCAATTCGATGTTGGTGACATGATCGACGTTGATCATTTGAATAATAGGAAATATTTTTCTGAGATGAATTTACAAAATACTAAAAATAATTTTTACATGTATGAAGGAATACAACGGGAACGATATTTAAATTGTCAATTTGACGTTAAGAAGAACAATGGTAATGATAATGATAATGAGATTAATATCAATGATAATTATCAATTACGGAGAACACAAAAATTCATGAACCTGCGTGAAGAATTGGATAAACAGATGAAATCCAACGTGGAGGCCGTACGTAAAAAAGAATTTAATACGGGCCTGTTCGTATAATATGTAATTTATAAAACGTAAAAGAAAATAAAGGAGTATGTTCTTCCGACATTTTATGGTATATTGTCAAATTAAAACGAAGCAAAAGAAAAAGTATAGTTATCTCAATTGTTTTATATTCTTCAATCGATGTTCTCTCTTTTTTTTCTTTCTCTCTCTCTCTCTCTCTCTCTCTCTCTCTCTCTCTCTCTCTCTCTCTCTCTCTCTCTCTCTCTCTTTCTCTCTCTCTCTCTCTCTCTCTCTTTCTTACCACCATTTTAAATAATTATTTTATTAGAACTTATTGCCTATACCGTACAGTTATTACAATATTTTACAATAGATTAATCATAAGTTAAATAATTCAAGGTCTTATTAACGTGTCGTACACACATTCTAAACGCATTTCTTTTTTTTTTTCCTTTTTTTTCTTTTTTTTTTTTTTTTTTTTTTGTAAATCTATGACAACGGCGATTCTTCACATTCGTAACAGTCTATCAAAGCGAAACGTTTCGAAAGTGCTTTCTTATTTTTCATTATGTCTTTCTCCTTTTGATAAACAATTTAAAATTGAAAATAATTAAGAAATCAAAATAATTGGTAATATTTTATTACTATATTGATCAACATTTAAACAACAACAAAAATTCACGTATGTATATATGTATATAAATATATATATATATATATATATATATATATATATATATATATATACACATATATTATCTTGATTTATACGATACATGGAAATCGTAAGTCATGAATTATAAAAATTAATTATTATTATTATTCGTCAAAAGAAAGAAAAAAAGAAAAGAAGACAAAAAAAAAGGAATATAATATATCATTTTGAATAATAAATTCACTGAAATTCATTGAATACAAATAAATAATAGAATTGAAACAATGGTACTAAACTATTAATCTCATTTGTACAATTCGCAATATGGATATCGTTATTTCCATGGGGTTTATGTTTCCGTTTTGGTTTTGTCACATATTATTGTCAGGCGGCGATAAATCATAAAACTGTTACGGCCGCCGTGCCGAATGAAATTTGAATAACATTAACTACAAAATCCAACGTGTGTGTGTATGTGTGTGTGTGTGTGTGTGTATGAGTGTGGACTTGCGTGTATGTGTATGTGTATGTATGTTATCATCTCAATATGATAATACAATTATTATATACAACACGATAAAATGGCACGATTCGACAAAACATATCGATCAGTTGTATAATAATAATCCATCGCTGTTACTAATAATTATTATATCATTATAATTATAATTATTATTATTATTATTATTTTTATTATTAATATTATTATTATTATTATTATTATTATTATTATTATTATTATTAGTAGTAGTAGTAGTAGTAGTAGTAGTAGTATCATTATTATTATTATCATATTAACAAGAAACTTTGTACAAGGTTTTCGTTAAAACGCCGAATGGCACAATTTAACGGCAGTATAAAAATGGAAACAAACTATACAAACGTAACAAGATCGTAATCAGATAAAAATATCTAAAGATAAATATGGCCAAATGAATTGCCGTATTAGAAGAAGTAAATTACTTGTTCGACGACGACATCATTGTAGTAAAAGATTGCGAGTACCGAATTTTTGTCCATTTTTTGTTTTTTTTTTTTTTCTTTCTTTTTTCTTTCTTTCTTTTTTTTTCTCTTTTGATGCTCCATTGCTCGTTTTGGACGGGAGCCTCTATTCGCTTCAGGCTCGTGACTCTCAGTAATATTTCTTTCTATCAAATTTCTCTCTCTCTCTCTCTCTCTCTCTCTCTCTCTCTCTCTCTCTCTCTCTCTCTCTGTGTGTGTGTGTGTGTGTGTGTGTGTGTGTGAGTGTGTTTTGTTATTGATATTTTTTTAATATCATTACACTGATTTCTCTTTTTCCTTTTTTTTTTTTTTTTTTTTTCAACAAAATGTTAAAATAAAAAACAATGACGTGATACAAAGATTTCGGTAAACATAAACAATGTAAATTCCTTCATCGTCAAATTGCATTAAAATTGAAATGTTCGTGATTACAAAGTGAGTGGGTGGATGGGTGGTTTGTTTTGTTGGTAGGTTGATTAGTGGGGGGAGGTGGGGAGTCGATGGGAAGGGGAGGGAAGGGAGGACAACGAATAAATTAAAGAAACATTTATATACAATGTACAATCGTGTATATAATAGAACTATTCTCGATTGTAAAAGAAAGAAAAACGTCGTATAAGTAATGTAGCCTTCTTGTTCACGAATTTTTTTTTTCTTTTTTCTTTGGAGAAAGTACAACGTAGTAGGTGTTTGATCGTATATACATTCCCAAAACGAGCAAATAATTCGCCAATATTATTGACTAATTGCTGTCGTTAAAAAGGAGAGAGAGAAAAAAAAAAGAAAAAAAAAAAAAAGAAGAAAACAAAAAATTCAGATCCAAAGAAACGACACAAGAATAGATTGGACATATATTGCTATATGGGATGATAGAGCAATTCTTTCGAATATAGTTTTTCTTTTTTGTTGCTTTTTTTCTTTTTTTTTTTTTTCACATCCGTTACATTTTGATTGTTAAATATTATTCAAAAACGATCGAATGTCCAAACCTCGAACACGTATTTGTTGAAAACTTATCAGAGTTTCTAAAGTGTTTCATAGATTATTGCAAGCGAATATTGATGGATCTTTCATTTTGCACAGACGACGACGTTACGTTATCGGAAGTTTCCAAGTTTCATCCCAAAAGCCTCTCTATAATTGATCTAATATATATATATATATATATATATATATATATATATATATTTTATTTTTTTTTTGTTAAATCTAATATGTTACATCTACGCGTTGACATCAAAATAGTGTATTACAATATTACATTAATGTACAAACGGACGCGATCATACACCACTTTTATTGACCTTTCCTCTTCGTCGGTACCAAGAATAGTATTGTCAAAATATACAAGAATCATGATCAATTTCAAATATCCTTATACAACGAGAATTAACATACACTGTGTCTCCGAAAGTAGATGGGCCAGAAAGGAAAAAATCTGACAGCCCAAAAGTATGCGTTATTCGCTTGGACGATCTTTTAAATGACATTAAGAACGATCGATCGTTTGATCCACAAACGATATTTTATATTTTGAGAAGTAGATAGGTTTTTTTATTTGTTCGTTTGTTTGTTTGATCGATCGATCGATCGATCGTTCGAACGAGGATAAATCTCTTTAAACACGTTAACAACGCGTTTTGGACAGATCATCATACCTCAATAGAATTAAGTTGACAAACTCTTCGAAAATACGAAGTTTGGTTCAGAAAGAATTTAATTTACTTCATTCCATTCAGATATTTCTTTTTCGTATATCATTCTCGATATTTTTATAATTCAATCATAATGCTTATTCGATTTTACAAAATAATTTGATTCGTTGTTTGACAACGATTCTTTTTATTTAATTAATTAATTAGTTCATTCATTCATTCATTCATTATTTAATTTTTAATTTTTTTTTTTTTTTTTTTTTTTTTTTTTTTTTTTTTTTTTAATTTTATATCTTTTCCCCCTCTCGAAACATTTCATCGAAGTGCGAAGAGCGACGCTATCGCAAAATCTTACGCGAGAAATCATCAAGCGACGATAGAAAAATATACGGGGCCGGGGGGGATCTTTCTTTGAGAAAGAAAAAAAGAAAAGAGAAAAGAAAAGAAAAGAAAAAAAAAAAAAAAAAAAAAAAAAAGAAAAAAGTATGCTCCATTTAAAAGCCAAAGATATAAATCGATGCTTGACTGAAAGTCAAATAGTCCTCCATATAAGATTTTCTTTCTGATCCAAACGAAGTAAGGATTATCAAGACTTTTTATTATCCTGATAACAATGAAATCAATCGCAGATTATGTCTGCGAGTTTTAAAGTTGGCTGATAATCGGCCTTCCTGATTTTTAATGATGCAACAACGATAATAATAATTATATTATTACAATATAACGTTAATAATAGTATTATTAGCTTAACAACGATCAACAGTTACGGATTATGTAACCGTATAATCGCTTAGTGACTAGCTTTCCAGGCTTTCACCGATTTTAGGCCACTCCACTGGTCATGGTCCTTCTCCTCGATTAGGATTTGTAGTCCAGCGAAATATTTACATGATAGAAATAATTTACAAGTCTTCCACCAATAAACGTCGTATCTCGTGTACGGCGGAAGCAAGAATCCAGGCTTGAAATCGAGAAATAGCTGTGTTTCATGTGATCGGCGTTTGCTAGGTCATCACCGTGTCGGTTAGATCTTCCTTAAGCCATTGCGGAATCGTTCTGGATCCAAGCCGTTTCAATAATTTTACAAGGGCGGTGTTGTGTGACAAGTAATACCTCTAGAAAAGAAAAAAGCAAAAAAAAAAAAAAAAGAAAAAAAAAGAGAGAAAAAAAAAAGGAGAAAAAAAAAGAGAGAGAAAGAAAAAAAGAAAATTAATAAAAATAGAAAGTTCGAAATTCAAATGACTATTTTGACTATCGACTGGTCATGTAATTCTTTTTTTTTTTTTTTTTTTTTTTTTTTTTTGTAATCAAGAGTAAAATGTTTGTCTGCAACTGACTTGCAAGAATTTATAGGATTTATCCTCCATAGGCGGGTACTGACGTCCTTTGCTCTTTCCAAGACACTTCGTACGATCCTCGTTGGTAACTTGACAAAAGAATCCCTTTTTAGGATCGTACCTAAGATGCGACGAGTAATTAAATGCCGGTGTGATTTTGAGAAACCTTTGCAATTCGTGCAACGTTTCAACTGGATTTTGTCGCAATTGTTCGCCATCAATGATATGCAATTGCTGTGGTGGATAAAACGATAACCATCTTTCCAAATGTTGCGCATATTTGCCAGGATTGAGGCATCTATAAATTTAATATTTTTATATATATATATATATATATATATATATATGCACACATACATTTTTATATAGTTATATTTATACCGTGAAACATTTAAAATGTAAGAAAAAAAGAAGAAAAATAAAAAAAGAAAAACATTTAATCAATATGAATATTTAATACGATACCTATTTCGAAGATCTCTTAATGGTTTTGGGGCCGTATCGCTGGCCGTAATGACCGAATGAAATGAATAATTATTTGCTACGGGATCACCATGTACTCTGGTATGCTGATACCACGAGTAAGCTCTTCTAGCCGGCGAGAGTAATATAGTAATGAGTTTGGCCCTTGGTAATAAAGCGTGAGCCCTTCTTGGTACCAATTCGCCGTCAAAATAGGTTGCTGACTTTTCGAAAAGATATCTGGAACTCTCGTTTTTCGATGCCGGAAAGAAGCTCATATACCTGTAAAATATTTGTTGGAGAACGTACGAGATAGGGTAGGGTAGAAAGGGGATAATAAGGTGTAGGAAAAGAAAAGAAAAGAAAAGAAAAGAAAAGAAAAGAAAAAAAAAAAAATATAAATTACATTACAATGACAATAAATGTTCGGTGATACAACGAAATCGATTTGGATACAATTTTTTTTTTTTTTTTTTTTTTTTTTTTTTTTTTTTTTTTTTTTTTCTATGGATAAATCATCATCACCAACCAATCTAAACCCTTGTAATAATTTTTCCCATTGAAAAATTGTATTTCCTCGAACGTGTCTGGGCTCGGCAAATTACTGCTTATGGCCGGATGGATGGACAGAAATGTGTAGAGCGCAGTTGTCCCAGTTTTTTGCGGTCCTATAACTAAAAACCTTGGCAGTTGATCGCACGTTTTATTCCTCGACCAAATCTTTTGATGTCTTTGATCGTCACACGGGTTCTGTAAGATTTCGAAGAAAAAAATTTTTGTAATCGTCTTCTATTAATTATTACAAATAATAATAATAATAATAATAATAATAATAATAATAATTGGCTAATATAAAAAGGCATATGTAATCTCACTTACACCCCATACGGGATCGGCCTCCTCCGGATAAAGTTGAAAATAATGTTCGCCAAGTTTAAGAGGCGGTGAACTCGATAATCTCAAATTTGTCCAACATTGTATAAACTTTATTACAGATTCGAACGTATACAATGCCAAACGATCGTTACCATAATTGGACATGTGCGTCATAAAAATATTTATCTGAAAGGATAGAAAAAGAATTGAAGATAATAAATAAATAGATAGGTAAATAGATAAATAGATAAATAAATAAATAAATAAATAAATAAATAAATAAATAAATAAATGAATAAAATGAAAGATCGCAATTAACGACTGGACGATTAATCAACGGTACGTTCAAAGTTATAGTAATTTGAAAGAAGGGAAAGGTAAACGTGGAAAGGGTAGGAGGTAAGAGGTAAGGAGAGAAAATGAAAAAGAGAGAGAGAGAGAGAGAGAGAGAGAGTTTACGCTTCGCTTACAGGATTATAAACGATCGTTTGAAAGAGTTCGCCGCCTTGTATCGATTCGTCCAACTTATCCCTTCCGCCTGGGTACCTCTCTATAAAGATTGTATGAGTGAAAAGGCCGCACGTCTGTCTTGGTAGTACCTAGCAAAGAGAGAAACGTAAGTATATATAGCAAATTTCATCTTGATTCGAAATAAAATGAAAAAAAAAAAAATAAATAAATAAAAAAATAAAAAAGACGAAGAAGAAGACGAAAAAAAAGAAACAATGATCAACATTAACGATCGTTAATTAATCTTTATTTTATTTATTTGAAGAAGATAAATGGTCGAAGATAAGATTCGAAGGATAAGCAAAACAAAACGAAATAAAAAAAAAAAAAACAAAAAAAAAAATGAGAACGAAAAAGACAACTTAAAACGTTACGTTGTGTCGTGACAATGTCCTCATTTTTAAGTTCTTCTTCGAGCAACGCAAGTAGTTATATAAATAACTGATGTCCGACGTAAACTATGAAGTTAAAAGCGACACGAAGTCAAAGCGAATGCAGGATATATCGATCCGAGAATTTAATAGGTCAGGTGCTCGTTTACATTGACCCAGACCTAGATATCCATTTTGTCGTCTTCGTCGTCTTTATCGTCGTTGTCGCGCAGTGACGCTTTCAACCAATAACCCATACCTCCTTACGGAGTTCTAGTTCTACTTACCATGATGTTACGATGAATGAAGCCACGTCTTAAACGGGCCGGTCTTAGATGTGGATATTCCTCCGTGCTAGTGACCTTGATGTTCCAAACTCTTTTCCATGCCTCATAAAGGCCTTCGTGGACCGGATAAACGCCTGAGTGATGTGGACTTACGCTGTAGCCGCTTACCGTCGGTATACCGTGGTCCTTTGCGAATTGTTTGTTCAGTGCCATGTCCAATTGTAGATGGGTCACATTCTCGTATAGATGAGGCTGTTGATGGTTCCACATGTGGGAAAACCACGTAAATCTACAAGATAGATATAATTAGAATGGCAAAAAGATATACCATATGATATCACGATACGTAATTATTAATCCTAATTGTACACATCTCAAAATAATTTTTTAGTTGTGTACTTGCGGGGAGGGGAGAGAGGAGGGTGCATGCGCTACATCCCCAAACATCTTGGAATAGCTGTCATTGAAGTTGAACAGAATGAATAATTTTTATACGCAAAAAAAAAAAAACAAAAATAAATAAATAAAAGTACTGTATATCCTTTGAAGCCTCGGAAATAATAATTAGTAGGTTCTTAAAAATGCATTTCCAATTCTGTCATTATAAAAAAGAAATTCATAAATCATGCAACACGCAAATTGTTATTAATTGAGCTAAAAGTTGATCTTAGAGATTGATCCTGTACGGCCATTATGCACAGTTAAGATTAATTAAATCAACGTAAATTCACCTGACGTCGTCTCATCTTTAGCTTAAATAAAGATCAATTGCAAAGGAATTACAGAATAATATGTACTACGTATGTATATTTTGTACCTGTCGACGTTCTCCAGCAGCATATCGTCCCCCAAGTTTTCCTCGGCTGTCCCGTGATGAAAATACTTCCCGGAAAACCCCAAGTTGAATTTGAACCCCGGAACGAGAGCCTGTATCCTTTGTTGAGTTGCGAGCAAAGCCATAACGTCGTCCCTCTTAAGTCTCGTACTTTTTTCACCGACGAATATATCGTCTACGTCGACCAGTATCATACGATTCAAGCTTAGGCTAAGCTGACCGTGAGATAGATACGAGAGCGAATCGAGAAGCAACAATTTGTGCAACCAAAATCGTAGACCACCACCAAATAGGACCCTTTGTATCCCATCGTATCTCCCATGATCCTGTTGTAAAATAAAATCAAATTGAACAATGAAAATAATTATACAAATGTATACTCTTTTAAAATGATAATGACAAATATCAATGCCGAAAAGTAATATCTACGTAATCGCAGAGACACGAGCTGTTAATTGTCTTGTTCGACGGGTAATTTCCCTTTCCCTACCTCCTCCTTCCACCTTCTCCAACCTCGCGCTCTATGGAATATGCTATGAACCGAGCTTGTTAGCAGTAAACAACAATAATAATCTCACTGATAAACCCCATTACCGAAAGGGGTGACTCGCAGAAGAGAAACGAAGAGAGGATAGAGGATCGCGCAGGTAGTCAGTTAATTAAATCAGGAGCCAATCAGCCGTTGGTTCATTCGATTAATGAGCAACGCCGTGTGCCTTGCTTCATTGCAGGTACTGCGAAGCCATCAATTTATTTTGTTCGTTGATCAGTTTCTAGTCTCCCTCTCCCTCTCCATCCCTCTCCATTCTCTTCCTCACTTTACTCCTTCGTCTTCTTCTTATTCTGTTTTTGTTTCTTCTTTCTTTCCTTCTATTTCTCGCAAGCTTTATATGCTTTTTACGTGTATTACTCAAAGGTAATACACGTAATCGCTATAGCTAGTACGGAATAGATAGAAACGCGTATAGTAAAGCGTATTGTATTCTCTGAGGCACCGAAATCACAACGACGTCCATAAATCAATGTTAACATTTGACGTTCACGTAGTTAGCGAAGCGCGAGCGAGCCTCTCGGCATCGGATCTCTCTTATCAAACGCGACGACGCGTTTCCCCCTTTTCTCACGGAGGAAGAAATTCATCTGGGGATACGGAAATAAGTTTATCTTCGTTCCGCCAAACTTCCCGCCAAAGTAGAGAGAAGGAGAAAGAGAGAGAGAGAGAGAGAGAGGCAGGGAGAAAAATATTTCACATGCGATCGATATGAGTACGTATGTGTATATATCCACCTGGTTATCCGTATATATATACATATATATATATATATATTAGAAATAGTATATATGGAAATAGAGAGGAAAATGTTAGACAAAAGAAACGAGACTATCGAGACTATGTACGTGTATGCTGAACGTACATACGTATGTATGCATGTATGTATGTATGTATATGAAACGTAATAGAATAGTTCAAACGTTCTACATACATACATACATACATACATATCATACATACATATGCATATATACATACGTACGTACATATGTGTACGTATATCTATCTATAGAAATAAATGTCACTTTGTAACGTTTTATTTCAGTGTCTATATTGAAATCGTATAACGCGTATTACCATCCACCATAAAGTTATCTAACGTGCATAATTTCATCATAAATTTTTCCATCCAACGATTTTTCTTTTCTATACACCACCATATGTATCGGCTTCGAATGTAAAGGTATAATAAAATTTACGGCATTGATTTAGTACTACGAGCTACGAATCTATCGATAAATTTGATTTTGTAATCCGATTGATTTTTAATATTCAGCAAGTTTCTGCGGTAAAAGGAACAAAAAAACAGACAGACAGACAGACAGACAGAGAGAGAGAAAGAGAAAGAGAAAGAGAGAGAAGGAAAAAAGAGCGAAAGACAGAGAGAAAGGGAAAAAGAGATAAATAATTCGAAGTGTCGCAAAGTTTTTTCTTCAAGTTCCATGAAATCACCACCAGCCATTTTTGCATAGCACGACGTACAAAGAACATCCCTCGAGCGTCGTAGAAACTCGCGCATCACCCCCGGAGAAAGGAAAACGGGTCCTTCTTTGCTCATTCCAAGCTCCCTCTCTTTCACGGTTGCTCGAAGGAATCTCGTAATCCGAAATTCCTGTGCGATCGTAAACGCCAAGTAATAGAGCTTTACGAATTGTTTCGAGCCCTCCCCATCGCGATACCGCACGCTTACTCGTATGGGTGTTTGATCTCGCTTCTCTTCCTTCCATGAAAATTCCTCATTTGTTTTCCTCTACGGTATCTCTACCCTCTTTTACGTTGAAAAACTAAAAATTGCGAGTTAGTCGGATAAGAGTTACCCTTAACCAAAGGGAACCTTTCTAACAAACTACATCCTTTCTGTCTCTCTCTCTCTCTCTCTCTCTCTCTCTCTCTCTCTCTCTCTCTTTCCCTCTCTTTATTTCCTTACTTTGTCTCTTTGAAATTACGTTGCCTCGATATTCTCGATTTTCAACGTCACTGTTGTCGCCATGCCATTCCCAGTAGTAAGGGAGTTACGAATTATACTCGTCTCGTACTATGGATGTTGATACGAAAGACGTAGAGGAAATGATGAAAAAAGAGAGAGGGGGGAAGAGAGAGAGAGAGAGAGAGAGAGAGAGAGAGAGAAGAAAGGAACAGAATGGTTGGACCAAACGAGAAACATATTTATCATGTTCCCTGGATAAAATCCCGGGAGAGATTTAACCCTAAGGGATAGATGTGATATATATACAACCGAGTTAGGCTTAGAAATAGATTTTCAAACGTAAGTCTGTTAAAAAACGATGCGAGATTGTACGATATCAATGACATCATTATTAATGACACCGTAGAATTTATTTTTCTCAACGATAGGAGCCTCATAATTGAGGATTTTTATATATAAAAATTTCAAGAGTAATCTCAGTCAGGTAGATATAACGAAGATACAGATACATAGAAAAAGAGAGATAGAGAGAGAGAGAGAAAGAGAGAGAGAGAGAGAGAGAGAGAGAGAGAGAGAGAAGAAAAAGAAAGAGAATAAGAGAGAGAACGCAGGGGAGGAAATTAAACGTCGATTCTCGACCGTCTCGATTTCCCGAGACTATCTAACGAGCGATTAATTACAGTCGAATAAAGAGTTCGATAGTCACGTAAGCTCGGTACAAATCAATGGTAATGCTTGCACACGCAGAACGACGAGCATTAATTCGGTAGCTGTCGGATGGTAGAAAACGGTAGACGTGACAGGAAAGTCCAATAAGAGGATTCTCTCACCTGAATGACAGTGGCCAGAGGGCTTTTGTTGGTCGGATAGTCGAGACTGTCCCTGTGTGCCCAGGCCAACGGTTCGTACGTACTGTGATTGGCCTGAAAAATGGTCCAGTCACCGCCAGGAAGTGGTCCCCAGGCTGTTTCTCCGGATCTGGTTAATCGTAGAATAGGAGATGCCGCGTTCAACTGGGCGTCCTGCGTTAGAGTGAAAAACTGATTTCATTTCGTACCGTTTCAGAGTTTAAGCGGCAAGTCGTTTCCTCGAACATTTCTCGACGATATTCTTGACAGCTATCGTCGAGTATCATTGTCAGAGAAAATCTACTATATGCCTCTTTTTCTTTCTCTTTCTCTTTGTCTATTTATCTGTCTGACTGTTCGTCCATCCGTCTTTCTTCGTTTGTTCAATGAGATTTTATTACAACATTGTTACGAAGAAGATAAGTCTCGGAGATGGATGTGGAAATATGCGGGAAATGCAGTAAACTGTGTGTAAAATTTGTTGCCTGAATAAATCCGTGATACAATAACGTTTACGATTTTAGGTAGATATTACGAGAATCGTGTGAATGCTAAGAGAGAAAGAGAAAGAGAAAGGAGGAAAGAGAGAGAGAGAGAGAGAGAGAGAGAGAGAGAGAGAGAAAGAGAGAGAGAAAAATTCATAATGAGAAAAACTGAATGCAGGTATCTAAAGCGTTTATTATATTTTTGAGCACGGTGTTGCGAATTAAAGCGGAATGTAATAATACATACATACGTGAATGGATGTACGCATATACATAGCTCTACGCGTAATTAATTACTGCGTTTTTCGTTTAATCGCGCACGGTCAAGTCTCGTCGTTCCCTCGACGACATGGCTTCATCTAAATTTTTTTTTCATTTCTTTCTTTAGATATAATTTTTCACATTTTTCACGTTATTTCTTTCTTTCATTCTTTTTCTTTTTTTCCCCCCTTATCATACCCCGATAAACAAGTTCTTACTCTTATCGTATCGATACTTTAAAAAATATATATGAAAAAGAAGAAGAGAAAGAAGATAAGGTGTAAAAAAATGTCTTTTCTTATTTTTTTTTCTACTTCCTTTTGTTTTTCTTTTCTTTCCTTTTCTTTTCTTTTCTTTTCTTTTTCTTATTCCTTTTCTTATTTTCTCTTCCTTGAAAATTTTTTTCCTTTGTTCGTCGTAATAGCGATATCAATTTGTAAAAGGGAACGGTAAAGTGGATCGCTTCGAGATTATTACCGGTGTCTGTGCAATGGGATGCATGCAAATTTATTCGTCGGAGTAACGTTCTTTTCCCACGAATCGCTTAACGCTATTTTTCCTATTGCCGCGAGAACGTATTATGCTTTGGTGGTTGTACAGTAGCGAAAAGAAGAGGTGCGAGTAGGGTTGGAAGGGAACAACGTCTTTTATTATTCTACTTTACGAGAATTTCTTTCGTTCTCTCTCTCTCTCTCTACCTCTCCCTCTCTTTCTCTCTCTCTCTCTCTCTCTCTCTCTCTCTCTCTCTCTCTCTCTCTCTCTGTCTGTCTCGTTCTTGTTCACAGTGCGGGCTCATAAGTTTTCTACGAAATAAAGTCGGTCGTTTCGTCACGACACGACGAGATTGCCACTTAAAGTTTTCTGTGATCGGAGCTCGGCCTCCGTGGCGTGATCTTTACGCGTCTCTTCTTCTTCACTACTACTACTATTACTACTACTACTACACTACTACTACTATTATTACTACTACTACTACTACTACTACTACTAACACTAATACTACCACTATAGTTTTTTTCTCTTTCTAACTCTTTTTTTCCTCTTTCTGATCCTCCTCCTCTCATAGTCATAGACCTTGAGATATACCGGAACGTTGCTTTTTATCGATCTTCTACCGGGAAGAAGATGAACGAAAAGATTACTCTCGAATGAATGAAAATAACGTCGTCGAGTGGTGGCTCGTTCGTTCGTTCGTTTTTTTTCTTTTCTTTTTTGTTTTTTTTTTTTTTTTTTCTTTTTTCTGATAAATGTCTCGCATTTACTCATAAAATGCATTTAACTCATTCACGAAATAAATTTGAAAAATAATTAGAATTGATTATATTCATTAAAAAATTAAAAACTAACCTTAAGCCGAAGATTCGTATGTATGAAGAGAGGAAAACCCTTTAGTTGGGCACCAACGAGACTCTCCTCGCCTGGAGGAGCAAAACCAACGATTCCAACTGAGTATTCTCTGCAATACTTGTCCAATAGTTCTCGATTCCACTTGTCCATTTGCAGGTACTTGTTAAGGTTCTCGAATATTAGAACGCCGTAACGACCCTTGTCGAGATTCGTCAATACCGGCAGAGACTTCCCGGCCACCTCTACTTTGTACCTGTAATATAATATATATTTATTTTTTATAATAATTCACGCTAATCATCGATATTTTAACGTTAACGAACTACCGATTCATTTTTTTTTTTCAATTTTACCAAAACTATACATATATATATATTAAGCTATAATTTATCAATGGTCTCTCTCTCTCTCTGTCTCTCTCTCTCTTTCTCCAAGCTTTTCTTCTTGCAAATTTCGTTTTCTTTCTTTCTTCTTTTCTCTCTCTCTCTCTCTCTCTCTCTCTCTCTCTCTCTCTCTCTCTTTCTTTTTTTCCATACGAATCTCAAACGAAACTACCGAGACCAGGGAAGGCAGTTAACTCCCTTTTTCGTTACGAATAAATTTCCTTGCCTTCCGTAGCAAACGATACTTTATTCCCTCCTCTTTATATTCCTCCTTCTTCTCTTCTTCTTTTTTCTTCCTCCTTCTCTTCTCCTCCCTCGTTCCCTTGACCACCTCTTACTCATTCCCACTCCCCTTTCTCCCGTATTATCATCATATAAATATATACACAACCGCAAATATTTGGATACCACGTGTGGATATCGCAATGGCCACTGATACGCATTTTAAAAAATTTCACTTCCTTTACCTACCGGATGTTTAAAATGGTTTTGGTAATAAATACAAGAAAAATGGAATATCGATATAGGACGAGGAGAAGGAGAAGGGGAAGGGGAGGTATGGGATATCGAGGTGTATATTGGGTACCGGAAAGATACATCGAGACTACCGCTTATTGTTAAACGATAAAGCAACGTTGCTTTATCGAAATCGCATTTGCGGAAAGATAAATAGAGAGAAAGAAAGAGAGAGAGAGAGAGAGAGAGAGAGAGAGAGAGAGAGAGAGAGAGAGAGAAAATAAAATGTAATTTCGATTTAAAATTGCTCGTTTCGACAAGCAATTTTTATTAATTCTCTTTCTCTCTTTATTTCTCTCCTTCTCTCGTATCGTAATATCACGAAAAAAAAAAAAGAGAAAGAAAAAGGATAGAAAAGCAAATGAAAGAAAATTAATTAGTTACAATACAATCGAACCATCGTAATCGAATTTCTCATGTATTTCGAGTTGACAAAGAGACAACGGGAGGAAGAAATAAAATTCTCATTTTTTTGTTACCTTGTCGTGGTTAAATTAAAGGAGAGGGGAGGGACGAATTTTTGTGGAGTCCTGGACGAATTTTTGTGTTCTTCTGTTTCGAAAAAAAAACAAACGAAAAAACAGGATAAAGAAAATAAAAATGAAGAACAAATAGAGAGAGAGAGAGAGAGAGAGAGAGAGAGAGAGAGAGAGAGAGAAAAGGAAAATAGTCGTGTCGTAGAACGAGAGAGTAACAACCACGAGATAAAATGATTTTATCGGAGGGGAATAAACTCGATGTTCTCTCGTCACTTTCGAACCGATAGATTTCTCTCGTATCTATAATTGTAAGTCTACGTGTGTCGTCGTAAAGAGAGGCGTTCCGATTTCGAATTTATTGGAAATTCAGATGGTTTTTGATATAACGGAGGTAGTGGGGTTTTTTTACGAATAATGGCGAAGTGAAAGAAAGTAAGAGAAAGAGAGAGAGAGAGAGAAGAAAGAGGATAAAGTAAAGTTAAAGATAAAATATCGCTTCCTTATCGGTACGATAAGCCCCGAGAATTTAAGTTCTCTCGGTAGGCTCTATTTATTTTAACGACTGCCACGAAAAGAGCCATTAAATCCCTCCTTGCGCGGGGATCCATCCCTCGACGTTTTGCTCATTTAATGCTGCATATTATCCTGCTTTATCCGCGACAATGAATGCAACATCAACGAAACACGGCTGAATAAATCGTAGATCTTCCCATCTCATTTGAGGGACACGATCGTTTTTCGTACGACGAGTGCTTGCAAAAAAAAAAGAAAAAAAAAAAAAAGAAAAAGAAAAAGTAAATTGAGAGAAATAGAGAGAGAGGGGGGGGAGGGGGAGAGAAAGTTAATCACAACGATTAAGAGCAAGATATAAAAATTAATATCTCGGGATAAAACGCAATTGAAGTTCTTCGTTTTTAATGTACGTGCTGTATCTATTGTACTTGCATAAAAACGGAAGAGAAAAAGAATTAAAAACAAGAAAAAAGAAAAAGAAAATAAAAAAGAAGAAAAAAACAAAA
>NC_140812.1:11022500-11035000 GCF_050613455.1 Vespa mandarinia | reverse complement strand
ATTTTCTTTTTTCTTTCTTTTTTTTTTTTTTTTGTATACCTTTCCTCTTGTTTTTTCTTTTTTTTCTTTTTTTTTCTTTTTTTTTTTTTTTTTTTTTTTAAAGAGAAAACGCCAGCCAAAGAAAAAGCATACATAAAGACAAAAGAAGAGAATCCTCTTTTTTCAACTGAAATGTGGTTAGTAGTAACCGAGATGAAACAGACGCGAGTGCTATTGAATTAAAAAGAAATATAAAGAATAGAGAAAGGAAAAAAAAGAGTATTCTCCGGGTTGGTGGAACGCGGATACTTCGGTGATGGGTTGGATTGGGTTGGGTTAGGTTGGGGTGGGGTGGGATTGAGGGGGAGGAAGGAAAAACTGGAATTTATATTAAATACGAGCAGGCGATAAAAAAAACGAAAGCTTTTATACGTCGAAGGCGACGACGAGGATGACGACGACGACGACGGTGGTGCTTCGAATATGAGAAAAATATTTTCACGATGTGCGTTATAGTTTTTTTCGTTCTCTCTCTTTCTCTCTCTCTCTCTCTCTTTCTCTTTCTCTCTCTCTCTCTCTCTTTCTCTTTCTCTCTCTCTCTCTCTCTTTCTCTCTCTCTTTCTGCATTTTTCCATTTGTCATTCTTTCTCTTTCGCAATCGAAACTTGTAATTTCTATTCTTTTTTTCTTTCCTTTATTACTATTGTTATTATTATTTTTTTTTTGTTTTTTTTTTGTTTTTTTTTTTTTTTTTTATAATGGAATTCTTCTACCATTATCAGAAAGAAATTTTTACCAATCTGTTAATTGATTATTATACGTTTTTACACGTCTTCGATTTAGAATTTTTTTTTCTTTTTTTCTTATTTAAGCTAGAATTCGACCAAAGCATTCCATCCTAGTTTGCTCTTAGTGTTTGCTCGATAGATTCGTCCTTCGACAATGTCCAAAAGCAAAATCTAAGGGGAAGACTGTAGGAGACGAATTTTCCACGTGATTCTTGATGGGTCTTATGATAACGTTTCTTTGTTCCTTCGACGTCGCAAAGTTTTCTTCGAAAATAAAAGAGAAAGAGAAAGAGAAAGAGAGAGAGAGAGAGAGAGAGAGAGAGAGAGAGAGAGAGAGAGAGAGAGAGAGAAAGAAAAAGAAGCTATGCCCATCAAGTTTTCATTGAAGATTTTCTCGTAGTTACTACTCCCCGTTAGCATTGCAAAATATTGAATTAGCTGTGTCGCTACTTGCAGTAAGACAGAGAAAGAGAAAAAAAACGAAAGAGAGTGAGAGAGAGAGAGAGAGATCTCTTTTGAATCTTTCATTTCGACGGACGATGTTTTCGTTCTTTCCAACGAATCGACTTCCTGTCGTTCCTCTTTCGATAAAATATCTCTTTGTAATTCGAATCCAAACACAACATTTCTTTTTCTTTTCTTCTTCTTCTTTTTAATTCAATGTAGAAAATCTTTGCGTAAACAAATGTTTCTTAAGAAAAAAGAAAAAAAGAAAAAAAAAGAAAAAAAAAAAAAAGGAGAAAAGAAAAACAATAATATAATCGATAATATCATCATTGATATATTCGCTAAACGATCTCAATAAAGTCACGGTTTATATAACAATTGTAAATAATTAAACGTGAGACCAACTCATCTCCAAACAATTCAATTCCGGTTTTGGACCAGTAATTTTGCTGTCCGATTCATGGTCCATATGGCGTTGCGGTTATGATATTCTGACCAATGTAACAACGTCGGCAAACGGGAGCAATATTCGCAAGAAGCACTTGCTGGCACGCTCGATGATGACTATTTCTTGTTACCTCTCTAGCTAGCCACACAAATTACATCGAATGATCGAGCGATAAACTAGTTCGTTCGTAGCTTGTAGCACTACGGCGACTAAGATTATACGTGAGTGCATACCGTGTAAGATTGGCTTTTAACATGCTACTTAATAGATAACGATCTAATTCAAAAAGAACTTAATCAAGAAAATTTATATATAAATATATACCTGTAGGATATTTATAGTTTTTCATTGAAAATTTTTTTAAAGATATACAAATGTATAAAACGCGTTAAATAGTCAAGAAAATAAAGAGATAGATAGATAGATAGATAGATAGATAGATAGATAGATAGATAGATAGATAGATAGAGAGAGAGAGAGAGAGAGAGAGAGCTACGATTTCGTTCTTGATTAACACTTTTATAAGTTTGCCCGATGCACAATAGCCATCGGATAGCACAAAGTTCGATAATGGAAGCACACCACGCTGCAACTCTCGTAATTACTTTCAATGGAAGTTTCTTAGTGATATCGAGTGCACTGGGCGTAAGAATTCACCTTGGAAGGAGAAGGAAAACAGAGAGAGAGAGAGAGAGAGAGAGAGAGAGAGAGAGAGGGAGAGGAAGAGAGAGAGAGAGAGAGAGTGAAAAAGAGAGAGTGAAAGAGAAAAAGATGAAAAGAGAAAAAGAGAATGGGTTGGGTGCATCGCGTAATCCTATCACTATAATCGCAAGTTTTCCTAATAGCGTTGCTTGCCGATCTACGATAGGAGGAAATGCGAAAGGTATACTCAGCCACGACTCTTTCATGAGTATAGCACTACTGCTATCTCTACCATTGTCATTTCCCCTCTTCTCTTTCTTTCGTTTTAACCTTCTTCTTCTCCTCCTCCTCCTCCTCCTTCTTCTTCTTCTTCTTCTTCTTCCTCTTCTTCTTATTCTTTTCGAGACAGAAAAGGTAAGAAGACTAAAAGCAGGAAGGGAAGAAACGAAATTCTCCTTTCTCCTCTTACTTTTCTATCTCCGTCTCTCTCTCTCTCTCTCTCTCTCTCTCTCTCTCTCTCTCTTCTACCCTTTTTCTCCATCTCCTTTACCCACTTACATCCTCTCTTCCTCTTCCTCCTCTTCCTTCTCTTCTCCTATTTCTTTTCTTCCTTCTCTTTCTTAGCCATATCCGTCGACAAAGAAAACCAGGCAGCCATCGGGCGAAAAGTGTGTCGCGGACGAGGTGGGCAAACACGATTTACTCTCTGGGCACTTAGAAAAGGACTTATCATCTTGGCAATGTTCTCCTTTGCTGAAAGATGGAATAGAAAGAGGAAAAGGAGATAATGGGTGGAGGGTGGGTGTATGGGAAGGAGAGAGTGATGGGGGGTGTGTGGGCAGTCATCGAGCCAAACGAGAAAAGTCTTGGACGGTAGAGAGGATTTGTAGGAGGTTCCTGTCCACTTTCCTTTTTCTTCCCCTTTTTTTTTCCTCCCCTTTCGAGGAGTTATGATGCAAGGAGAAAATAAGAAAATAGTAACTTTCCCCTCCCCCTCCCCGCCTTTATCTCTCTCTCTCTCTCTCTCTCTCTCTCTCTCTCTCTCTCTCTCTCTCTCTCTTTCTCTATCGCTCTTTTCTTTATATTTTTTTCTTTTTCCTTGAAACAGAACGAAAGAGAAACAAATCCTGCGACGATATTTTAATTAATTTCGTGACGTGAGATGGACACCATTCGTTCATATACTTTTCTATTTCCTTCCATCCCTCCATTCAGTCGTCCCTTGCACAGTTTCATTATCCACGAATCTTTGAATATCCAAAAAAAAAAAAAAAAAAACAAAAAAAAAATGAAGAAAAAGAAAAAAAAAAGGAATATTTCAACAAGCTAATCTTTATTAATAATCTCTTTTAATCATAGAATTAATATAGTAGTTAGAATTCTTTTAATTTTCTTTGATATTTCATATATTATCCTTTAACATTTCGTCGTAACTTTGGTTTTTAAGTCGTACGATGAAACCGTGTGAAGAAACGGACGGATATAATATAACTGGTGGTACTCGACAAAGATCTCTAATTCGAATAGAATCTAGAATAGTAGGAAGAAGGTATTCGCAACGGCAGCTGGTCTTCTATTGTGTGACGCTTACGAAGCGAAGAAAACGAGAACTCAGGAGAGAGATTCACGTGTATTTGCGTATTGTAAAGGGGTCCTCTACGTGAATATCGCGTGAACTTATTCCGACGAGTGTTTATGTTATATATTTATTTTATTTTCTACGAGGAGGAGAAGAAGAAGAAGAAAAAGAAGAAGAAGAAGAAGAAGAAGAAGAAGAAGAAGAAGAAGATAGAAAAAGAATGGAGAAGAGTGAATAGAGAGAAAAAAAGCGAACGAAAGAGAGACAGTAAAAGAAGATGAATCAGAGTCAAGAGAATAAAATCGTTCTAACGCCGGCATTTTAACCGACCATTTTCCAACTTCCATCTTTATGTCATGTCTCACTGAGACAACCTCGTTCGTGATCCTTATCTGGTTAAAAATCCAATTATTCTATATAATGGTCTCGAGTTTCGTCCTTATTGCTCTTTACTTTACCGTCGAGCAACCGTCTTGAACGAACGAACGAACGAACGAACGAACGAACGAACGAACGAACGAACGAATGAATGAATGAATGAATGAATGAATGAATGAATGAATGAATGAATGAATGAATGAATGAATGAATGAATGAATGAATGAATGAATGAATGAATGAATGAATGAATGAAAGAAATGTTACATTAAATATATATACATATATACATACATACATACATATATATATATATATATTTGTATCATGTATTGAGTACGAATGATTGTTATACTAATTATTATATGTTATAATAATTATTATATCTTTTCTTATTGACATTGATAAGATTTTAAGATTTCGATGAACAATTTATCGACAAACGAGTCTTACCATCGAAGATATTATCGTTTATCCGCCCCTTTCAATCATATCGTTAATTAATTTATGCTAATTAACGACGACGACGACGACGACGACGACGACGACGACGACGACGAAGTAAGATTAAAATAGACAATAAATAATTCCCTATGAAGTAAATCGACTGATAAGAATATTTAATTGTCTCGTGCTTGCTAATTTTTAATCATTGTCACTAAGACTCTGATTAAATAAAATTATATATATATATATATATATATATATATATTTATATATATATATGTGTATATATATGAAGAACCGAAAAAGAAAAATGAAAAAAAAAATGATTATTTTTCATTTTCTCGAAATAAAAATGTAGGTATTGCGTGTTACATTGCATCGAAAATATTTTTCTTTTTTTTTCTTTTTTTTTTACACATCTTTCGAATCCCCCTCTCCTATTCTCCCAAACGAACGAACGAACGAACGAACGAATGGACAATATTTGCGGTTGAATTTTATTATAAAATCGAACAGAACGTCGTCATTTGCATAGATCCAAATTCGCAGGGTGCTATATTAGATCGGAATCGTTCGTATCAGGAACTATTTTCTGTTATTTTTTTTTATTTTTTGTATTTTTTTTATTTCCTTTTTTTTTTTTTTTCTTTTTTTTTAACAACGAGAAGCAGCAACCAATCGTCCAATAAATATTTATAAAACGAGGAACGATCCTGGGCCGATGCCCGTATTCGTGCAATCTTTATCGAGCTCTGAATGCTGTCATGTATATTCGTTAAAGAAGGAACGAGGAGAAAATTCTTTTTTTATTTATTTATTTATTTATTTGTTTATCTCTTTTTTGGTTTGTTTTTTTTTGTCTTTTTTTTCTTTCTTTTTTTTTTTTTTTTTTTTTTTTCTACAGAAAGATAAAAATCGTACGTACCACCTGTATTCAGGGTACACGAGATTTTATTTATGATTACGATTTCCACGTTGATTTTCAAGTTTTGCTTCATGATCGAGCTTTGGTTTTATATTTTTTTTCCATTCTCTCTCTTTTCTTTTTTTTTTCTTTTCCTTTCCTTTTTTCTTCCTTTTCATTTCTTTTAGAAGCAACGAATAAACATGGAAATTTATTGAAGAACATACGTCCTGACGAAGGCGACGACTACGAGAATATAAATAATTTATATGTATTAAAAATTTTTCTTCTTATTTCTTTTTTCTTTTTTTTATTTTCTTTCTTCTAACGCACACGTAAACGTAGACACTAGTTCGAATACCCAAGAGTATTCTTAGGCGTAAAGTGTTCTTGCGATTTACGTGGCGCTTATTGCAAGTTAAAAAGTACGAAGAGTAAAGCGTAACTTGTGCGACTTTACTCTCTCTCTCTCTCTCTCTTTCTCTCTCTCTCTTTCTCTCCCCTCTCTTCCTCTCTCTTTCTGTTTCTGGATAAACGACTTTAAAAGTGGATGAAGTTCCCATCGTACACTAGAGACCACTGCCATAGTTATCTACGTCAATATTTCATATGTTCTCTTCTTCTATCGTAAAGTCATGTCGTGTGAGGAAACAGATAAAATAGTATCGTTTTATAGTCTTCTTTGTAGGAAGAAGGTTGAGGAGGGAGAAAGAGAGAGAGCGAGAGAGAGAGAGAGAGAGAGAAAGAGAGAGAGAACGAGAGAGAGAGAGAGAGAGAGAGAAAGAAAGTGAGAAGGAGAGAAACAAAAATATGATCATTTGTCAAAACGTCAATGAGATCGTTCGATAAATTAATATCAATATTTTCTACTAACATTCGTTATCACATATATGTAATTCCTAAATAAATAGTTCCATGATGACATATAGATCCTCGAAAATGATGGAGTTTATATATATATAACCTACTATATATATATATATATATATATATATATATATATATATATATATATTATCTACTAAAGGGACTTTCTTCCATTTTCATTTCCTATCTTTTGTGTTCAAGATTAGCTTACATACTCTATTTCGGTAGAGTTATAGAGTAACTAGGCAAGCGAGCAAGTAAGCAAGCGAGCAGGCAAGCAGGCAAGCAGGCAGGCAGGCAGGCAGGCAGGCAGGCAGGGAAGCAAGCAAGCAAGTAAGCAAGTAAGCAAGGAAAGGTATCTAGTCCCGGGTAGAAACTGGTACGGCAGCAACCAACGTAGCAGCTACAGCAGGATGTTCGCTTCCTGACAATGGAGATGAATGCCACATTCACCTACGAACGAGCGTTGAACTTGTGTTGAGCATTGTTTGCTATGCAATCTATCAAAAAGAGAGAAAAAGGGGAGACAAAAAAAAGGAAAACGAGAAAAAAAAAACGTGAAAAAAGAAAATAGAGAAAGAAAGAAAGAAAGAAAGAAAGAAAGAAAGAAGGAAAGAAAAAAGAGAGAAAGGAAAATGTTCGCTATAAAACTATGCGATATCCGGGTGAGATTTTTCTTCTCTCTCTCTCTCTCTCTCTCTCTTTGAAAGACGTTGCTCGATCCGATGGATTACCACCCCCGTATTTAAACGATGAAAAATGACAAACGAAAACAAGAAAAAAGAAAGAAGAAAAGAAAAGAAAAAAAAAAAAAAAAAAAAAAAAGTAGAAAAGAAAGAAAAATATTCTTTTGACGCCTATCATCCGTAGAATTAGAAAAGCGTTCTTTCGTTAAGGAGTCAAGGACTCTTTCAAAGGTGGCAACTCATTTTTATTTGTTCCATTTTCTCTTTCTCTTTTTCTTTCTCAGAAAAAAAAAAAAAAAAAAAAAAAACGATGCATCCTTGTTCGATCTAGAACTAAAATCTCCGACTCTCGTCGCCCACTCACTTCGTCTGTCGCATTGAAAAGATAAACATCTCACGTTTTTAATACCTTCCGGCTACCCTTTAGCCCGATCCTACGCATGTTAATACGTTTACGGTCGTTACGAGATGTTACGTGACGTGGATTGTGGATTTTAGCTATCGAGAAAGATCCCTCGAGGAAGATCCCTGGATCACATATATACATATACATACGACATACGTATATATATATATATATATTGTATATATATATATACACATATACAAAGAGAAAGAGAAAAAGAGAGACAATAGAGTAAAGTCTCAAGAGAATTCGTTTTACGTAGGTAGGTACCCACATACATACACACACACACACACACACACAGACAGACAGACACAGACACATGCAAAAGTACATATGCATGCACGACGTACATACGTAATGTTAACTTCAGCGAAAGATTCAAAAATTTTTATTCATAAGAGGAAAAATTCGATAGTGTCCTTTCCTGTACAAACGGCAAACTATTAAATTCTTTTATCTTTATAAGTGTTCGAAGGAAAGTTTCGAACGAATGTAAGGTAATAGCGAACAATAAACGATACCAGTTGGAACAATTTAGTCCACTTCTGATTATAGTTCGATATTCACAATAGGACAAAGCTGTTATAGCTCATGGTCAAGTTTACAAATTCCGTCAAGTTTGTCATTCCATTAATCGGCCAAGGTCTTGTCGAGTTCCATACCAACCCTCTTACTCTCTATCTCTATGTCTATATATATATCTCTCTCTTTCTCTCTCTCTCTCTCTCTTCTTCTCCCTCTCTCTCTTCTTCTCCCTCTCTCTCTCTCTCTCTGTTTCCTTATACCACTGTCGTTCCTAACGTTATCATTGGATAACGCGACGCAACGCGAGCGAGCCATCACACGTTCGTCGAGCTCCATGCAAATCACGTAATGCTGGTATGAGACAGGCAGGCAGACCATGCCAGGGCATGCCAGGCCAGGCCAGGCCAGGCCAGGCCATGCCATGCTATGCCAGACCATGCCAGGCCAGGCCATGCCATGCTATGCCAGGCCAAGCCAGGCCAAGCCAGGCTATGCCAGGCCTGACCAGACCAACCAGCCAAAGCAGCAAACAAGGAAGCAAGCTTCCAAAGCTTCGGGGAAAGCACTCTCCTGTGAACGTAGAGCCCTACGGGCTTCCTCCTTCTCCTCATACCTCCTTTCCATGCCTACGGACGGTTGTAATCGATGGATGTCCATCGTTACAGAGAAGCCACGTTCCTAGACTGGGAAATCGACAATTGCGTTACCGGCACGTGAGCGTGTCCTACACAGACTATTCATGCTTTCTGATTTCCCTTCAAATTGTTATTGTCCGTAACGCAAACATTAGGTACCTACTATTATCGTTCCACTGGGAATACTATTCTAAATGTTTACATAATACATAGGTAATACTACATATTCTCTAAGCTTGGATATATATACACACACACACACACACTCTCTCTCTCTTTCTCTCTCTCGCTCTCTCTCAGAAAATGTCTCTTTTGTTTCGTGATTCAGGGATAGTAGGAATTTGGAACTGAAGAGATAGGGGACTAGGAGTTTATTTCGCGACACGGATTTTAATAATTTTATAATTTATAAAAATTTTTTCCCTTCTTTCCTTTATCTTTTTCTTCTTCCTTTTTCCTTTGGTTTCCTTTTTTTTTTTTTTTTACTTCATTCTTATTTTAATATAGCTCAGTCGCGCGTCGTGAGAGAAGTTGAAATTAAAAAAGAAGAAAGGGCGGGAAAAAATTCGTAAAATTTACGAGACTCTAGGCCATTTTGGTGCGCAGCGGGAGAACGAACGAAGAGAGCCTTAGGTAAATTTAATTAACGAACGCTCGAACGACCAACTCTTGCCTACGAATTAACATTCTTATCCAGGAACGACATCACTGACGTTATTTCTAACGTCAAGCAAATCGTAAATTGTCTTTACGTCTTAGGTAGGTATCTATGTATTTTCTTTTTTTTTTTTTTCTTTTTTTTTCTTTTCCTTTTTAAGAGTTATTAAGATAATTACTTTTACGAGGATAGAAAATGTTTTATCATTAATTTTTCCAAGTAATTTTGGATACTTTCCGGAGTTATGATTTTTAATGATTTACATCGAGAAACTTCATTCTTCGTGAATAATAGGAAAACCAAGTACTCTCGGTTATGGAATGAAATTTAATAATGAAAAAGATTGCTTTTAATTTTTCAAATTCGTGTTAACAATTTTTTTCCATATAAAAATGTATACCTGCCGTAACGCGCATTGCGCATTCCCAAAAGCCAGTACGTATTCGGTAAATTAAAACTCATGGTTAATAAAAAAAGGAAAAAAAAAAAGAAAAAAAAAACAAAAACAAAAAAAAAGGAAAAGAAAAGAAGTAAAAAAGAAGAAAAAAAACATATAACCGGTAGATAAAACAAAGTTTGATAAGATAACGTAGAAAGAAAGAGAGACATGAAAACCTTGAGAGGCCTTTTTCTCTCTCTTTATCCAAAAGCTTAATGCTTATTTTAAAAACGTAGTTTTCGAAGTTGCTCGCTAACAATCCCCCTAACTTTATCATCTTCAACGACGGTAATATTCTCTCCCCTCTTTATTTTCCCTTCTTCTTCTACTTCGGACCACGTCGCGTGCCAAATGTCCCAGCGAAGCTAAACTTTATCGAACTCAGAGAGATAAACCGTTTACAAAACGCCTTCCTATTTGGCATCGTATCATCGAGAAAACTGGAATGAGAGAGAGGAAGAGAGAGAGAGAGAGAAAGAGAGGGAGAGAGAACGAGATGGAAGCGTTTCTCCATGGTGGTGGGATAACTCACGTAGCGACCCTCGAAAAGTTAAAAAAAAAAAAAAAAAAAAAAAAAGCAAAAGAAGAGAAGGAAGGTTAAGCCTGTTTCCTCCGGTTGGTGGTTACCGAGGTTGAGCCTTTTCGATGGACTCGGGAAGAACGAGTGAGGTTCTGGATAGGGAAGGTTGCGTCTAGGTTGAGGGGGATTGGATGAGAAGTGGGGTAGATGTAGGGGAGAAAGGGAGGATAAGGAAGGGGGGGGTCAGCGGTCAACGATAACGAGAGCCACCCCCTTCGAGCTGGAAACTTTCTCCATTTGGGGGGATCGTGGTTACGCGTGCCTATCTTCAACTGGAGAACGATACAACGTCGCGAACAAGTTTGCCAATTCCAAGTGGAAAGATAGAGTGGGCTAGGCTAAAGGGTAGAGCTTCAGGACGATTTCATTAATCCTTGATTCAGTAATAGTAGTAGCAGCAGCAGCAGCAGTAGTAGTAGTAGTAGTAGTAGTAGTAGTAGTAGTAGTAGTAATAGTAGTAGTAGTAGTAGTAATAGTAGTAGTAATAGTAGTAGTAGTAATAGTAATAATAGTAGTACTGGTGTTAGTAATAGTCGTTAGTAAAAACAGCGAGGGTTAGGTTAGCTTATGGTAGTAAGTAGTCAACCCACTGATTTCATTAAATCGTTCAAGAACTAGGATTAATCTGGACGATATCGTGAAACCTTTTCAAATCGATTTTTATCATTTATCCTTCATCGAAACATTTATTGTTCTTTACGATATAGGATTAAGTTATTTTGACTTTCTTTATCCACTTATCCTATCAGATACGGTGAAGAAGAAGAAGAAGAAAAAGAAGAAGAACAAGAAGAAAAGGAGGAGAAGTTTTGTCCCGTTCGATCGATCGTACGTAACGAAGGAAAAGCCAAGCAGTGGACACTTACACTGTCACCTATAGTGATGATCAAACCACCTAGGCCATCACCTATGCCGTGAATGGTCGTTTTCTCTTCGATAGGTAGGTACCTATCTACGTTCGAACGATAGAACCAGGTCATCGTTTCCACGGGGGATCGATGGAGCCGCGTCTCTCTCTCTCCCTCTCTCTCTCTTGCTCTCTATCTATCTATCTATCTCTATCTCTCTCACGTAGACTCGACAATTCCATTAATTTAACGTTCGTTCGAGGCCCTTTCATCTATGTCGAATCTCATTAACTACGCGACGATGGTATGGTCCTCGCCATTGCTGCTAGTACTGGCTGCTAATGTTCTCGCTTTTGTTGCTGCCAATGCTCGAACACTAATTTGTAGCATCATTTGACAGAAAACAACGAATTTTTATGTTCTCTCTCTCTTTCTCTCTCTTTCTCTTTCTCTCTCCTTTCTTCCTATTATTACATTCTGTTGTTGTTGTTTTGTTTCGTTTTCATTTTCGATTCGTAATCCTCGAAGGAACTTTCTTTTATGAATTATAAATAATCATTGATAAAGATGTTGTTTAGAGATACCTTTACTATCCTCTTTTTCTCTCTTTCTCTTCCACTCTCTCTCTCTCTCTCTTTCTATCTTTACTATGAATTCACTCGATAACAGAGAGATCCGTCGAGCAGCTGGTAGCGTTTCACGTTGTGCGAAGTTGCCAGGTGAATGGGGAGTTAAAGCTCATCCATTTGAGGCTCAAGTTGTAGGTACGTGTACAAGAAAGACATACCTAGATTCGATACGTACGTGTGAATCTCGAGTAGACGCGTGTTGGATTAATGGCGCTTGTGGCAGTCTGCCAGAAATCCGTCCATCCCGTTAATGCTACGCGGACAAAAATCCGGACAGCAGCATAGACTCGTTTCCTGTACTGGAATACCTTTCGATTCGATATTTATGAAGCGGTTCCATGGTTCGCGTTGCGGTTTCCGCCTAGAGTTATTTAAAAATGAACGTACTTTCCGTAAGATAAATCATAATGTACCTCGACTAGAAAATTGCTCTCTCTCTCTCTCTCTCTCTCTCTCTCTGTCTGTCTCTCTGTTTTCATAAAGATATATATTCTATATGTAGAGATAGAGTACTCTACGTTAAGATTTAACAAATGTACAGTTCTGTTCTCTTGAATTCATAAAAGCGAATATCTACGGGTTTGAAATCAAAATTTTACAATTCGTTCAGTG
>NC_140812.1:11015000-11017500 GCF_050613455.1 Vespa mandarinia | reverse complement strand
TCTCGCTCTCTCTCTCTCTCTTTCTCTCTCTCTCTCTCTCTGTCTGTTTCCCTGTCTGTCTCTCACCCTCTCTTTTCTCTCTCTATCTTTCTCTTTTCCTTTCTACTACTCAACTATCCAAAGAGAAGCAACAAAGGGTTAAGGAGTCGGTAGCTTCGAAAAGAAGAAAAATAGAAGGAAAAAGAAAAAGAAAAGAAAAGAAAAAAAAAAAAGAAAAAAAAATTAGAAAAAATAAAAGATAAAAGCCCAAAGATTTGCATGAAAATTACTCCTTTAATTAACGCCATCGTTTTCTATGGTACTATTAAATACGAACCTTCCACTCCTTTAGGAATACTAATTTCTTTTTTTCTTTTCCTTTTTCTTTTTTTTTTTCTTGTTTTTTTTTCTTTTCTTTTCTCTTTCTTTCCTTTTTCCTTTTACTCCACAGTTGAGTGGTTCTTCTTTATTAAATTTTTCCCTCCCCCCTTTCTTCCATTTCAATTTCTTCCTTTTTTTCCACCCTTTCGTTCCTTTTCTCTTTTCCCTTTACACTCTCTTCCACACGGTCCCATTTTATCGCAAACGAAATATCGCCAATCCGTTTGATTCCGATCAAGATACTTTAAATCTTCGAACGATACAAACGAAATAAATAAGATATATATATATATATATATACATACATATAACAGATAAAATTTCATTCTTTCATTAACATATTGAAATAAAATTTTCAAAACAATCGTTATTACCGATCGTGCAAAAGTTTAACTCGATTTGATTGAAGCTATAAGATGAAATAAAAACGATTTAAAAAGTTTCGGAAAACTTTTTGAATAATATTATCGTCGTATTTTCACAAGCGCAGAACCGAATGGATGGAGTGTTGTAGGGGATGTAGAGCGAGATAGGATGATGTGGGTGGTGGTGGGCGACAGGGTGGAGAAAGAGCACGACGTGATTTTATCATCGATAAAGCCGCGAAAAGCTTAACCAATCGATACTTAGTACGTTCGTTGTTTGAAGTAAAATATCGAGGATCGACTAACGCAAAAGGCTTACCTTATAAAAATGCGAAATATCGACATCGACTTTGTCGCATTAAAGTCGAGCCCTGTGGGAAGGCAGCTCTTTAAAAAAGAATTACAAATAGCGACATGCCGGTATTCTATCTGTTCCTTTATAAGAGAGTAAGAGAGAGAAAGAGAGAGAGAGGGAAAGAGGGAGAGAAAGAGAGAGAGAGAGAGAGAGAGAGAGAGAGAGAGAGAGAGAGAGAGAGAGAGAGAGAGGAAAAGAGAAAGAGAGAGAGAGAGAGAGAGTATAACACGGTTTATCGGTCCGGCTTTTCGATTAGCGCTGATGCTAAGTGTCGTTTGTACTCTCCAGTCGTGAAAGCTTGTCGAACTGTCCGAACGAGAACGACGAGAGAAAAAAGAAAAAATCCAAAGGTAACAATGTAATAAGGGAAAATGCTTTTAAAAGGGAGAACTTCCGAGAGTAAAGAGTGCAATAGAGTAATAAGGAAAAAAAGAAAAGGAGATAAAAAAAAAAAGAAAAAAAGAAAAAAAAAAGAAAGAGAAAAAAGAAAAAAGGAAAGGAAAAGAAGAGTAAAGGAATGACAAGAAAAGAAAAAAAGATGAAAAATCTGTTAATCGAGAATCGGTAGCTCGCGACAATTTAAAATGTTCCATTTATAAAGGCAAACGAGGTGGAAAAAAAAGAAAAAAAAAAAAAAAAGAAGAAGAAGAAAGAGAAAAAACGAAGTGATTCGTCTCGTAAGTTTTCCTCTAAGATGTTCAAAAAATAAAAAAAAAAAAAAAAAAAAAAAAAAAAAAAGGGAAAAGGAAAAAGGAAAAAAAAAAGTAAAAGAAAGAAATAATTGCGCAACTGTTCTCTTCGTATGACATTTATCACGAGAAGAAAAAAAAAATGGCCGAAAGAATGGCCGACAATGGCGAAGAAAAAAGATATCGCAAATTAAAAGTCTTGGAGAAAATTGTAAAGTGTATTGTATGTATTTGTACATAAACACAAACACATATATGTATATATAAAATTGGAGTATGTATATATATATATATATATATATATATATATATAAAGTTGGATTTTCTTGGTTAACAGCGCTTAGTTGTCCAATGCAGTAACGAGAAGCATCTCAAAGTATTCCTATTATTATCACCAAACTTACGAATTCTCTTTGGTCTCTTCTCAACCGTGAAGAAAAGACAAAAGGATCCTGGATATAAACGGAGGATTTATCCGGTTATCGAAACCATCCCAATGCGGGGGTTGCGGGGTGTGGGCTAGGGGGAATTATTCTAACGCGATAAGATATATTTTATAATAATCTAGATCAAATTGAATAATCCGATTTCTAAATGAATTTTGGGACACGTTAATGTCAAACAAAAGTAATAATTAAATCAATAGAAACTGTAATGCGAGTTGTACTTTAATTGATTATTGAAATGATCGATAATAATAAAAAATTTGAATGCGGTTCAATTATATAGTA
>NC_140812.1:11002500-11012500 GCF_050613455.1 Vespa mandarinia | reverse complement strand
TGCCAACACCCCTCTGTCGACGAACAATAGAGCTAATAAAGCGAGGAACTCGCTGATCCTCGAAATATCGTGAAGCGAGAACATGATTGAGCGTGACAAGCTCGATTATCCCTTACCTTCCTTAACAATGTCGCGTCGCGAGAATCCGACGAATATTTTTTTCCCCTACATTCTTCTTTTCGTTCTTTTCTTTCCTTTCCTTTTTCTTTCTCTCTCTCTCTCTCTCTTTCTTTTTCTTTCTTCTTCCTCTTTTTTTTGCTTTTTCTTTTCTTTCCTTTTCTAAAGAAATTCCTTTTCTGAAGCAATAATTTTTACATATTTACTCTTAATCCCCCCTCCTCCTTCTCCTCCTCCTCCTCTCTCTCTCTCTCTCTCTCTCTCCCTCTCGTATTATTTTCATTCCTTCTTTGGATCGTTCGACGACAAAAAAAAAGAAAGAGGAAGAAAAAGGGGGAAAAAAAAAATTGGAAAACAACACAACGATAAGAATCCAAGACCGTAATAGTTTGGGCAAAATTCCAAAATTGCTTAGGTTATTTCTCTAACGTACCTTTCCTTATTTCCTCCCTTTCTCTGTCCCTTCCTACACCTTAACCACTCGCCCTTACCGATGATGATCGTACTCGTTCATTCTGTCACAACGAATCGAAAGTTATTTCGCGTAAATTCTACTCGATACGCTTTTAGGGATGACGGTGGAGGACCTTATTACGCGCGAAACGATGAAAAAGAAGTTGGAGATGATAGGAGAGGGAAGGTGAAGTGGATAGGAAGAAAGGAGAGAGGGAGGGAGGGAGAGAGAGAGAGAGAGAGAGAGAGAGAGAGAGAGAGAGAGAGAGAGAGAGAGAGAGAGAGGCTTAGGAAAAGATGGGGGCGGAGGGGAAGGGTACACATCGATCGACAGGACAAGACCACGCGATCTTAGAAAAAGTAGCGCTGTAGTGGTATATGTAGTTTCTCTAATGTAACTCGAAAGAGAAAGATTTTTCGTTGGACTTTCAATCTCTCTGTCTCTCTCTCTCTCTCTCTCTCTCTCTCTTTCTCTTTCCTCCCCTCTACTCTCTTTTCCTCTTTTGCACATACTTGGAATTTAATTCTTGTATTACTACTACTACTACTATTACTATTACTACTGCTGATACTACTGCTACTATTACCGATCAGAGGCGAAACGTAATTCCCGCGAAAATGCATTTGCAAAGGAAAACAGATCGGTTCGAGGACGCATTCTCGTCCTATTGTCCCATCGAATCTTTTGTCGTTTCTATTATCACCGATATTACCTTCGTTCTTTATTCCCTTTCTCCCTCTTTTTTTCACCATTATATTCTTCTTTATTCTCTCTCTCCCTCTCCCTCTCTCTCTCTCTCTCTCTCTCTCTCTCTTTTTCTGGTTTCAGAAAGAGTTTTCAACAGTGACGTCACAGACATCACGTTTTTCTTTTCTTTTCTATTTTTTCTTTTTTTTTTTATTTTCTTTTCTTTTTTTTTTTTTTCAATCTTATCAGCAATTAAACGTTGCGTTGCATACCGCGATCGGACATTATTCGATGTCTGCTTGGCCCAAGTCCAACTGCGAAAATAGAGCTATATTTTTCTGGCCGTCGACAATGCTAGTCGGTATCGAGCGTCGTCCCGTCCGTCGAATTGCGCGGGAGAAAAAAAGAGAGAGAGAGAAAAAAAAGAAAGAAAAGAAACAAAAAGAAAAGAAATCTATACACCTATGCACATACATTTGCTTTTGAGAAAAGCTTCATCTCATATCGCGAAGATACTCAACAGTCCTCTCTCTCTCTCTCTCTCTCTCTCTCTCTCTCTCTTTCTTCCCTCTCTCTATCTATCTCTTTATCTCTCTCATACCAGTCACTAACACCCCATATCACCGTCCTCTTCACCCCACTCTCATATCCAGCTGTGACACGATTCGGTCTTTTAAAATCGAAAATCGAAAACCAGTTAACGAATTTTTCTCGTTATTTTTCTTTTTTTTTTCCCCTCTTTTTTTTTCTTTCTTTTTTTTCCTGATATCACCGTCATAAACGTAAATGAACGAAATGCAGATTGTTGTAAATCAATTTGTCGATATCGAATAGGACAATGGCTCGATATATTTGTACGTTTGTATACATATTTATATAATATATTTACATATATACACAGGTGTGCCGTATAATGTAAACGTTATCGATCATACCAAGCAATCATTGTCGTTAAAAAATATCTCCGTGATCCATTTATTTTTAATAACCCTGTTTTTCTCGTTTTTTTTTCTTTTTTCTTTTTTTTTTTTTTTTTTTTTTTCATGCATTCGTCGGTCGAATCGATGTTATTATTTTTATTTCTATAAATTTAATTTACGTATGCGTCGTTAAAAAACAAAATAAAAAAAGAAAAACAAAAAAAGAAAAAAAATAGAGAGAGAGAGAGAGAGGGGGAGAGAGAGAGAGAGAAACAAAAGAGAACAAAAAGTAAACGAAAATAAAAAAAAAAATGTTCCATCGAATCGTACGAATAATTGTAAAAATTATTTAAAAATATATTTCGAAATTAATATTTAGAAATTATTAATAATAACGAATTGACCACGTTCCGGGATATATCAATTGAAACAAAAAGGAGGAACACTAACGTTTTATTGAATAATCCTATTATAACAAGTCCTCGAGTACGAGGTTGTTGTTGTTGTTGTTGTTTAATTAATAATTAAATTTATTTATTAGTTTGAACGAGCACCAAGGAACATTTTCCTTGGTTCGGTCGATGTGGACTATATTTACCGTAAATAGATAAGAGTACATAGTAGTAGCTTTCACGATGTTATCCAGACTAGGAATATTCTATCCCACATTTCTATTCTATAACATTGGTGCTATGAAACGAATCTTCTTTATGTACCTGCTCAGATACGAGTAGGAAAGTTTGCTGGGAAACAAAGGGTAATAGCAAATGAAAAAGCAAGAGAGAGAGAGAGAGAGAGAGAGAGAGAGAGAGAGAGAGAGAGAGAGAGAGAGAGAGAGAGAGAGAGAGAGAGAGAGAGAGAGAGAGAGAGAGAGAGAGAGAGGGAGAAACGAAACAAAAACAAAAAAAAGAAAAAAGAAAAAAGAAAAAAAGATGAGACAAAATAGATCGACACCTACTACGATTCTCGATTGTAATATCGATGAATAGACAGACTATGGATCAAGGCGAAAGCTCGTATTTATTGTTTTTTTTCTTTCTTTTCTTTTCTCTTTTCTCTTTTTTTTTTTTTTTTTTTTTTTTTTTTCTACAGCCTGTAGGGAAAACTTTCAGAACGACGATGAAACGATGAAAGAAAAAAAAAAGACCGATACGAAAGAGAGATAATGATAGAGATACACACCACGCACACACACGCACAAAAGATAATAATAAAAAAAAAAAAAAAAAAAAAAAAAAAAAGAGAAGGGACAAGGGACGGACGACGTGCGTGTTACGAACGAACGAACGAACAAAAAAAAAAAAAGCAAAGAAAAAAAAAAAGAAAAGAAAAGAAAGAGAGAAGGAAAAAAAGAAGGAGGAAAAAAAAATGAAAGAGAAGGGTTCAATCGTCGCTTCTATCCCGAGCAATGTACCCTGAAACGTTTACCCTTTTTCTCGAACCTCTCTAACCTCTCACCGCTCATTTATTCTCTCCGTCGGTCGTATTCAACCATCTTGCATCTTCGTCGATGTGTCTCCTCTCTGGGATAACGAGTATTGTGCTCGCTATATTGCAGAGACTACGTTAAAGCCGTGTATACATAACTCGGAAATAACGACAAGAAGTGGGAAGAAGTACTTTTTACTCCTACCCCTATTCTATCTATTATTCCTCTTTCTCCATTCCATTCTGTCCACCACCAACCTGAGACATGATCGATGCCATCTCGTTTTCTATATCCCATCGATGTACCCATTCTATTATTAATTCCCCTTATCGTTCAATTATACAATTATCTTCGAATTAGTTAGTTACATTATGATTTCAATGATCAAATGATTAATAGACGTAATTATTTTGATATAGATAGAAGGTAGAAACGATGTGTCGCGATAATATCTCTCTATAACGATAACATATAACGATACGATATGATCGTGGGAAAAGATGGAACGATATTTTCTCTCTCTCTCTCTCTTTTTGTTTTTTCTTTTTCTTTTCTTTCTTTTTTTTTTTTTTTTTTTTTGGAAAATATAAACTCATCGAGCTCTAGTTCACTGTTTCTTTTTTTTTTTTTCTTTTTTTTTTTTAGATCCGTCGATACAATTTTTATACAATTGCCAATAGTTCACGATACTGTAGATTATTAAAGGAAATGGATGAAAGAGAGGATTGGTAGTTTTTGTGTAGGGCAAGAAAACACAATGGGCGTAACTTTATCTATAAGAGATATATTTATCTCTTGGCGAGGTAAAATAAGAAAGAGGCGCGACGTGGGGCGGCAACGCGGTTTTATGCAATTTTTTAAAAAGAAATTGTAAGAGGAAGTTTCGTAGTCTTTTCCTCGCGCAATCTATTTGAAGAGTTACTAGGAATAAAGAAGGACGGGGGAGAAGAGCAACAAGCAGTCAACCTGAATCCACACGAATAAGAAATGGAAGAAACAGAAAACCATGGGCCACTCCGTCACGCATAATACTGCCAGCAACATTTTCTACCCTGGATAAGCTGACGCTGCTCCCTGACATTATTTCCTCTCTTTTTCTTTTTCCTAAATTGAATACTTTATTTGTGTTACATCGTAACTCCAGTGAAAGCTACTTTGTAACAAGATGCTTTCCTCTCTTTCAAACGACGATCGTTATCTTCTCTCGACAGTAGACAATTTACTTTAAAAAGAACAAAATCGTAATCTTTTCTTCTCTATTCTTTATATATATATATATATATATATATATATATATATATATAAATACATAATATATATAATATATATATATAAATACATAATATATATATAATATATATATATAAATACAAAATATATATATATACAGAATATATATATGTATAAATACATAAATACACACACACACACATTCGATACTTTTGTAATAACAAAATATTCGATCCAATAGTCCATGTAATCGTATTTCGTATTTATATAATTTCTAGCTTTTCAAATAATAAATATAAAAATTACGAATTTTCTGCGAAGTCGTGTGTGCAAAGTGGCACTTTGTATGCCGATATAATCGTAAACTTTCAGCTCGAAATAACGTCATTATTTTCTAATGGACTCTAAAAGAAAAACTAACGAAGTCAACGTCGTAATTATAAGTAATCGACATATTTTTTATTTTTTTTATTATCATCTTCCATTCGAAGTGACAAAGTATTCTCTCTCGTTTTTGACAATTTTCACATCGATATATTTTTAAATTTTCGACATTTTCGTACGACGGATCGAGAAATTACGTTATACAGGTGAAATGAGATATCATGCAGTCCTGCGGCATCACCTGTCAGCCAATAGCAGCTTAGAATGATAACCGAAGTCGACCAATTAGCGATGGAATTGACATTGTCGTAATAATTATAATTACTTATTAGCATAGTTTTCTTTCAATATGACAATCAATTATCGGACAAATGATTTTTTTACTTTTTACTTTTTGATCTCGTGACCGACGATGACCTTTACCAATAGAAAATATTCCCCATGAAAATCTTTATCTGTACAAAATAGCGTCCTAAATATACATATATGTATTTTTTTTTTTTTAAACTTTGATTTAATCATTTATTTTCATAGTTTCGGATAAAAGATTATTTATTCGAACGATCTATCTTACCTTATTATATCGTACAAAAGATTTGATATTTTTGTAAAATTACGTCGTTATCAAAATGCCGTTGTAAAGATACATGACCATAGGAATCTCCATTTTGTTTCTCATCGACTCCATTTTGTCTCCCTATCGATTCCATTTTGTTCTAAGAAACATAACCAATTTAGTAATGATATTTCCATGTGTAAATGTTCGCAAGTTCTAAAGCGCATCGTAGCGTTTCAAAAATAATATTTACGAAAATAAAAAGTTGTAAATGTTGCCATGGCGTCGTCCAACTGAATCCCTAACCCCATAAGTAATACCAGAAGGCATCACATGCAATACTTTTTCTCCGACATTATTTACGTTATACCGATACTTTTTCAGCTTTTTAACGATATTTGGATTAATAATTAATAACTCATTAATCATGATCGATCGAATTTTATGATATTCAATTTCCATCTACCTATATACACATACACACACGCACATATATATATATATATATATATATATATATATATATATATATATATATATGGTTCATATACGAGTACCATGTACGCATGCACGCACACACACACAATACAGACGATACATACATACATACATACATACATACATACATACATACATACATACATACATACATACATACATACATACATACATATGAAAATCTAATATCGCAAAATTCAATCAATGTATTTATAATTGCTTATTTATAATTGATTGGTATGTAAATATAATTTATAATAATTGTTATAATACTAACCTACAAATTTAACATAGAAACGTTTCATCCTTCAGAGATTGACAAAACTCGATTAAGAAATACGGTAATACTTGTCTTATTTCGCAATAAATAGTTAACTGCTCTCGATAGTACGTACGGATAAGACTGTTCCGTACAAACTGTTGGAACGAAGCCCAACAGATATGTATATATATATATAGATATACACACATATGTGTATACTATAGATCGAACAGAGTATGTTTACAAACTCTCGACTTTGTTTTTTAGCTTGAAGTTCCAGGAAATTCTTCGGAGAGAAAGTATGTATACAAAAATAATCGTGCCTCGAGCTCATCTGAAAGAGCAAAAGGGCAAGAGGGTCTTTCTCTCTCATTACTAAGAGAGCATTCAATCAAACAAGACGTTTAAGCTGCTTTAAAGTGAACGGAGATAATATTCTATCGTTAAATATTTTATTATAATATATATATATATATACACATATACACATGTATGTATGTATGATTCGTTTTTTATCTTACGATCAATTATATTAATAATACGATTGCAACAAAGACAATAATACTTTTTTTCGTTTATTTATCATTTTATTTTTCTTTGTTTTTTATTTGTTTTTTTTTTTTTTTTCTTTTATTTTTCAGATCATTCGTCGTATCGATAAAATAAAAAAAGTTATCGTGGAGAAAACAGAGTTTAGTGTTTGTTAAGTTAATTAAAATTTATTCGCGCATTTTACGATTTTATATATTGACTTTTCAAAGCATATATAATAAATACATTTTAATTGACTGTACGAAAAGTGTTTAGAGAATTAATGTTCATTCTGATATTGTTTTTTTTCTCGCTTTTTTTTTTTCTTCTTTTCTTTGCTTTCATTTCTTTCCTTTTTTTTTTTTTTTTGTTTTTGTTTATTCTTTATTTTAACAATCGCACAGATTGTATTAATCCATATAAAAATATATTATCTCGCAAATGAGATTCAATATTCAAATATTGTAATTAATAAATAATTAATAAATAATTGTTGCGTATTATCGAAGATGATAAATATATTATGTTACATTCAAAGAAGAATATTGGTAAGTAAATTTTTGAAATTTCATAATCAAATCATTTTACAATCTTTTTTTCTTTTTTCATTACGAATAAATTTATATACGAAATTTCTCCTCTCTTTCTCTCTCTCTCTCTCTCTCTCTCTCTCTCTCTCTCTCTCTCTCTCTCTCACTTCCTCTTTTCAGATCATATTTTCTTTTTTTATTTTTGCAGTTTCGTCGTCATTTCCATATACAATAGTTTCAATCTATAACGATTTAAAGCAACTTCGATGTTCGATCTATGTATATATGCATGTATATATGCATGTATATATGCATGTACCTCAATTTTAACCTAGTGCGAATCAATCCAGCACTATTTCGATCTACAATACGGACGAATGTTTGCAAACCATCAGAGAATGTTCTAATAGTAGCGAGTAAAAAATCTAAACTCCCTCGGGTACCCATCGTGTTGAAAATGAAAGGTCCCGATCGACATGAGTATTGAGTGTAATTTTTTTAAATTTATTATTGACGAATACGACCATAAGCAAATCCTCTTGTGGGTTTACTCGTGAGTGCACTACGTTTTTTCTCTCCTTTCATAATTTATACGTTTTTCGTACGTGTATTTCTTTTTTTTTTTTTTTTTTTTTTTTTTTTTTTTTTAACAGACTAAGAGTCATCTCTTGTTACAATTGACGATAACGTTAATAATTAACAGTACGTAATTATTGATAGTACGTGAATTGTTATTTCTCGTTAAATTATTTTATCATTTTGAATTTATTAAAAGTTTACGGGTAATATTTCAACATACTTTATATCATAATTTACGGATATAAGCGCGACGTGTTTTAATTAATTGATATGTCGTAGAAATGATTTTGATTTCCTCACTGATACGAGGAAAATATTCGCGAATATGAATATCAAGACTACTAATGAAAAATTATGATAATATATATATACTACATAATCGTTTTTAATATTACCCTAATCGTATTAGAATGCATAAGAAAATATATTAAATAAAGTATTATTACTTATATACATGTATTAGTATTATTATATACTAGTACATATTTGGAAAGTAGTTAATTATGAAATAGTCATTAACCTTGTCAGTCGATTACGGCCAAATTACTAGGTAACCCTCATTAACGTTTAAGTTTAATAAGGCGTATATCAAACTGGTGACGGTGGTGCCCTAGGGTATATTTTCTTAGTAGGCTTCCACACGTTGACAATATGCTTGAGATTCATGGAACGTGCATATTCGTAGAAATGTTTTTGCATAAATATATATATATAATTATATATATATATATTTTGTTTAAATAAATAAATAAATATATATATATATATATATATATATATGTGGATAGATAGATAGGTAAATATAGATTATCATCTCCAAGAATGTGATGATAATTTTATATAAATAGATATCGCACAAGGATACCACGATATCGTAATTTTTATTCATGAATGGAAAATTTTGCCTCAGGTTTTATACATTGTCGTCATAAACATTTTATAATAATTATCAAGCATGACTGCTTTGATCTAGTTTCGTAATTTTTCATAAAATATCAAACCCATTCAAAAGACTTTTTACTTTGTCATAGAATAAAATTATTTTTATTATGCAATGGACCTTTAGACACATTGGTTTAATTAATATCGTGCATTAAGACTTTGCATATTTCTGATTATTTTTTTTTATTATTATATTACAGATATATTTGCATTGTAAAATTGGCTTATAAAATGTGTAATCATTTAAAATATATCATTGCAGGTGCGTGCCAGAAATGTTTTTCAAAAATTTGATTTTGTTTTACGTGTTTTATATGGTAAACGATATATAATAAAATTTAATATGCCCTTTATGGATATACAATTTTATTCTTTTTATCTAGTTGATCCATTGTTTGTAATATAAAGCATTTAAAAATTCCTCAAATACGGGTATGTACAATATTTTATATACAGGTTGTATTTGAAATTCACGTTGGAAATTAAAATGAATATAAAATATGAACATTCATAGATGCTGACTAAGTAATATCCAATTATTTCAAGTCAGTATAATAAATCACAGTAAGTTTCTAAAGGATTTCAATTTAACAGAATTCATTAATCTTATAGCATGTTAGTTAATAAAAGCATGCTAATTTATAAATAATGCATGTCAAGGTTTGCACCGGTTGTTATGGTTAATATGAAGTCTTTATGCATTTTTATTTTATGACTATTATTGAAATTGTTATGGCTATGGTGGATCTGTCAATTTGTGCCATGTACCGTTATGATTAAAATAGTTTTAAAAGCACGGATATTATTGGGTTGATTTATAAATAAATCATTACTCTCTTATAACGTCACTCATATATATATATATATATATATATATATAT
>NC_140812.1:10942500-10987500 GCF_050613455.1 Vespa mandarinia | reverse complement strand
GGTCGATGCAAATGAGATTTTGAAGCTCGTAACGAAATCGTTTTATCTTCGTATTCATCCAATTTGAATAATACTGAAAAGCCGCGATATTCGATAGGCACTATTATCGTGATCCGAAAGTGTAACAAAACGATACAGTGGAAAATTCAACGTAGACCCGAACGACTTTTGCCCTCTTCCCTACTTCCGCCGTCATTCCTTTTCCTTTTCCATATCGTATATATATCCACCTATACAACGAGTTCGTTAAAATAGTTTCGTTTTAACGGAGATAGAATATAAAAATCGGGATGGATTACAAAGGGAATCTTTTTTTTTTTTTTTTTTTTTTTTTTTTTTTTTTTTTTTTTCAAGAAGAAGAAAAAGGAAAAAGAAAAAACAAAACAAAAACAAAAAAAAAGGAGAAAGTACAAAGACCAGCGTACTTACGAAAGGAAGAAAATTTTCAACCTTGACACAAAGGAGTTACAACGATATATAGGTTAATACACGAAAGGACGACAACGTCAGAATTACAAGAGTTTCTAAACCCCGTAAGTAAGCGACTATAGAACTGATAAGCGGGACACTTCGGTCACGTCGATAATGCAAAGTCGTGCTTGAAAACGCGAAAGAGGCTACGGCTTATCGGTGGAAAAGCCCTCTCGATGTGCCTCGATATCGTTCGTGTTTACATCGATAAGTACTTGAACGATCATACGCGTAGCGTGTTGCCAGCTAGAATAGTGTGTAGTGGCCCCTTGAATTTCTGCGAGAAATTAAGCTGGCCCTTCGTTTCTGCAGGACTATATGGACGAAAAAAAAAAAAACAAAAAAAAAAAAAAAAAAAAAAAAAAAGAGAGAGAGAGACAGAGAGAACGATTACATTCTCGATCGATTTTTCTCTTCATTTTGAAAGAGACAAATGAAAAAAAAAGACAAACAAAGAGGAAAAAAAAAGAAAAAGAAAAAAAAAAAGGAAAGCTCGTATCTACCGACGAAATAATATATATATATATATACGTACGTACGTACACGTATGCACGTATGCATTCTCAAAGTAAGTAGATACTTTTGTTTCAAGGCTTAACAATGTTATTTGTTTAAAATAAAGGAGAAGAGAAAAAAAAAAAAAAAAAAAAAAAAAAGAGAAAGAGAAAAAAACGAAGTAAAAGGAAAGGAAGGAAATAAAAGAAGAGAAAAAAAAATTCCTCTGTGTTACGAAGGGAAACGAGGAGAATTCGAGAACAATTTCAAAGTTAAAGTTTCAAGAGGAAGAGAAAGAGAGAGAGAGAGAGAGAGAGAGAGAGTCGACTTCGCTCGATACAGTGTCCCATTGAAAATGGCATGCTTTTATCCAAGACACAAAAGACTACAAAAATAGCGAGCGCACGCGAAGCGGTCCATCAACGAAAAGCCCTTTTCTGAAATCATTTACGAGAAGTCGATGCAGGTAGAAAAGGGAAACATAGAGAAGAGAGGAGAGAAAAGGAGAGAAGGGTAGGCAGGTTGGGGAAGGGGGGAGTGAAGGTGGAGCTGAAGGTGGAGATGGAGGAGGTTTTAAAGGCGTTCTTCTTCGCGCACTTCACCCACATTTTTCCTCGTCCGCCGCCGAGTGGCTTCTCTCTACGTGACACACAGTATATGCATACACGCATACATACATACATACATATATACATACATACGTATATGCATACATCCATATATACATACATGCATACATACATGCATACATACATACATACATAGATACGAAGAAAACTTTATCGCAAATAAAGAAAAAAAAAAAAAGAGATAAAGAAAGAACGGATGAAAGAGACAGACAGAAAAATCGCAATACAGAGAAAGAGAGAGAGAGATAAAGAAAGAGAGAGAGAGACACGGTATAATCGCAATGTCATCGTGGAAAAAAAGGGCAAAACTACTACTTCCTCTCTTTGTCCTCGAGGTTTCTCTCTATCACACCCTATACATACGATCGTTGCTATAGAAAGGCATTCTATATTTGACGCTTGAAAAAAGATTTTCGCAACCTGAATGCAAATATGTTGGATAAGATTAAAGTGACTCGTTGACAATGATTGAATTTCTAATTTAAAAAAAAAAAAAAAAAAAAAAAAAAAAAAATTTGAATAAAAATGAAAAATGAAAAAAGAAAAAAGAAAAACAATGCAATCTAGTCGTAAGTGAGATGAACCCGTTCTCGTAGAGATACCTCTATACGAATTAGAGAATAACGTGGATGGCTTCTAACGTAGAGATGACTCTCGTGACTTAAAGTACATAGAGATAGATACACACACACACACACACATATATATACATATATATATATATACACATGTATCTAGCTGGGATAGAATCCTTATACATAGGAGTGATGAAGATTGAGTAGCGTATATACGTGAGAACGAGGAAAAGGAAGAGAGAAGATCGAGATAAAGAGAGAGAGAGAGAGAGAGAGAGAGAGAGAGAGAGAGAACGCGAGCGAGAGACAGAGAGAAAGAGATAGACTATATTCATCTATATCCAGGTGCAATCGTCCATTTGGGCACAAAGAATTATTGGCTTCCATTCTACTCTCGAGTTACCAAGCAGCATCTGTCCATCCACCGGTTTCCTTCCCTATTCCTGATTCTCTTTGCCAGTCCATTGGCAGTAACGCAGCATCAGCGATGGTAGCAGCATATCCCTTCGGTTAGTTCCGTTCTTCCCTCCCATCCTACCTCTTTACCAACCCTTCCTTCCTTTCGACCTTTCTACGAGCTCTCTACGTATATATTATATCTTGAACCATACCGTATATCAACTCCATACAATTCGAAACCTTGCCCCTTTGTACGTAGATATCTTCTAGTTCTCTATCCGTTTCAGCCATCCTGCTGCCGCCAATCCCCCTTCCTCTCTTCCTCACCATCCTCCTTTCTTATCCTTCTCCCCACCCACCGGATAATCCGACACCCTTTCGATTTTACACACACACACACACACACACACACATCCACGTAAAGATCGTTTTTATCGTTGGAAGAACAGCCACGCGAACCACCCTTTGCCCTTTTTCTCGATTCATCATTTCCTACGTCGTTGTTGCTCGACAAAAAGTTTATCTGACTTGGGTTACGCGCGTCCACGCACGCACGCACGCACGCACACACGCACGCACGCACGCACGCACGCACTCACGCACGCACACGCGTTCGTGGAAATTTTTAAAAAGAACATTCGAGCCAATGGAAAAGAGAAAAAAAAAGAAGAGGGAAAAATAAAAAAAGAAATATAAAAAAAATTGCGCAACGCGTCGCTACCGATTTTCTTATCTCTTCTATGTGTACAGGCCCGCGAATTTTTTTTTTTTTTTTTTTTTTTTTTTTTTTTTTAAATGTGCCATGCACTCCATTTACGAGATACAGAAAGAAAGAAAGAGAGAGAGACAGAAAGAGAGAGAGAGAGAGAGAGATAGAGATAGAGATAGAGAGATAGTTGGATATCCTAAGTTCTCGAACGTTATCGGTGTCTGGGATCGCAGATAATGGGATTAGATTCTTGTTATCCGTAAAACGTAGACTTTTACCCTTCTTCCTTTTTCCTCTACCCCCCCCCCCTCTTTTTTTTTTAGTAGTTCAACGCGTTGTTAAATTCTCGTTTGAAGTTACTCGTCCATCGATTTATCCCCCTCCACTCCTCCCACTCACGTGTAAGTTTCTCTACTATTACCGTGTAAACGAAAATTCGATAATTTAAACGATCTTAAACGAGAAAACAGAAGATTCTTCTTATATCTTTTCCCTTTCCTCTAGTTTTCCCCACAAAATCCCTTTTCCAGAGCCCTCATCACGAAAGGACATATCGTCTTCCGATATCGTAAGTTCGGATAAAAGCTAGGAACATCTTCCAGGAAAGAAAAGGGATAGAGATAGGTGGTATAGGAATAAAGGTATAGGGATAGGGCGACGACTTTACGAAAAACGAGTTTCCATTAAATTCACGATACGGAAGGGGTCAGTCCTTGTCCCTATAGAATGAGATTTCTTTTTTTATAAACGAAATAAAGGGACGTAAGGCGGTATAGGAGGGAAGATGGAGGATGGACGAAAAAAAGAGGGAGTAAAACACACTTGTTATTTAAAAAAAAACGTATTGAACATTTGCATCAATGTTTGAAATTCGTTCAATTTACAAATTTATTCGACGGGAGTTGATCGAAAAATTCAGATGAATTTTTCGAAAATTCAAGATAAACATTTGCGAAAATTTATGTGTACGTATGTATATATATATATATATATATATGTGTCTATGTCTGTGTGTGTGTGTGTGTGCGTAAGAGAGAGAGAGAGACAGAGAGAGAGAGAGAGAAAGAGAAACATTTCCCTGTTTTGACAATACCTTTCCATCGTCGTAACCATAATCGGTAATGGCTTTCGAAAATAATAGTCGATGGGATTCAGAATGGTAGGTAGGTAGATCGTATTTTCTCGTTAAACCGTCCGTGCAATAAGTATTCGACAAACAACCCACTTCCTACGAACGTTCTATTCCTTTACTGGCCAAGAATATGGTCGTGTGTTTTGCGTTTAAGTCACGTAAATACAAATACGAAATCTCTTTACTTTTCTCTCTCTCTCTCTCTCTCTCTCTCTCTCTCTCTCTCTTTCCTTCTCTGTTTCTTTTTCTTTGGATGCTTTTTTTTTTTTTTTAAATTGACAATAGTAAAAAAGAAATGTCGTAGCCAAAACGTAAAATATCCTCTTGCGAGATATCCTGTGACTCCATATTCTTTGTTCTGATTCACGACGAGTTACGCCATTTTTCCTTTTTCCATCTCTCTCTCATTCTCTCTCTCTCTCTTTCTCTCTCTCTCTTTCTATCTCTCTCTGTGCGTATATGTGTGTCCGTGTAATTTCTTTTTCTTTTTCTTTCGTCCTTTTCTTTTTTTCATCCTTATCGAGTCACGAAATCCTTCTTTCCAATTCCGTTCACGTAGAAAAGGGTCGATTTGGCCACGGTATCTTCTGTCATCGACGTTTTTAGAAACATTCCCCAGGGGCAATGGCAACCTCTTTTAGCTTCGTTATCGAGCTCTGCTTCGTCTCACGGTTTTCTCTTTTCCATTTCTTCGTCATATACTTCTCTCTCTCTCTCTCTCTCTCTTTCTCTATTTCTGGCTTACTTTTATACAAACTCGCAAACTGATCCTTATTTCATAGGTTGAATTAATTTGAAGGCGTGGCACGTTTAATCGTGCCTACGGCGTTCGCCACTTATTTTGTACGTGAGAGCAAACGGGTTAAATGGAACGTTTCTAACGCGTGCCCGTCTGTTTCTCTCTCTCTCTTTCTCTCTCTCTCTCTCTCTTTCTCTCTGTGTGTGCGTATATGCGCACGCGAACACGCATTTAACTATGTATAAATATGTCTATAGTTCTACGGCAGAGAAACGTAAAACAATCTACCCATCCACCCACACGCATGCATAAATACACAGTTACACACACGCATATGCACACACGCACACGCACATATAAACACGACGACGAGAGTATCCAATTCGATGGGAATGGTCGCCAAGCGAATTTTGCCAATTATAATTGGAATATCTATAAAGTTGGCACTCGCCGCCATCATTAGAGCGAAAACTTTGTTACAGTTTAAACCCTTAAGGGCAGAACAATTAAATCGAAGTTAGAATACACCTTTGAAGCAATTAAACGGCGAGTCGTGATCGGCCCAGGAAACTTCCTTCGTTCTCTATGCACGTAAGTAATAAGTAAAAGTACTTACTTATTTACTTACTTATATACTTACGTTCATCCTTTTTTCTTTTTTTTTTTTTTTTTTTACTTCGATAATAGACGATCGTGATAAATCGTTCTTGGATTATCTGTTTCGTCTGGATTTCTTTCTTTCTTTTTTTTTTTTTCTACAAAGCAAAACTTTCAAAACGGGACAAGATTGTTCTGACGTTTTGAGATGAATTGTTCGAAATTTGAAAATTGAAATTTCGATAACTGTACGAAGACACGTTAAATTTTGTATAAATTATTGTCGTTTTTTTTTTCTTTTTAATGAAACAAGGAATCGACGCGCGTAATCCGCGTAATTTTCGATCGAATAAACTGTCCACCGTTTGTTCGCAACGGGGATGATTTTATTGCCTTCAATTCGATTAGCTTTTCGAGTAGAGACGGAGAGAGAGAAATCGTCGAATGAAACGATCGACATAACAATCGTGTCGTTCGATTTGTTTGCATCAATGAAAATGATGCTAAACGAAATATATATCGAAAAGTAATCGAAATTATTTTGCTATGATACCTTTCGCAATTTTCGAATTCTTAGTCGTTAGATCAGTAATGTTGCAATTATCGCGATTACGCGTTCTACCGATTTAAATTTATTTTCATTGATGCGTATATTTTAATTATGTAATAGTTACCTCAATAGCATAATAATTTGAATATAATAATATCGGTTTATAACAAGACAAACGATGGGTTTAGATTTTCTCTAATTGTTTTTATTTCGTTAGACGAGTAATCATCAGCACAAAACGTATATACAATTTGAAAAATATCGGACTATCTTTTGCAATATCTTGTTAGTGCAACAATATGAAATGCTATATATATATATATATATACAGTTATATTTGACTATGTACACGTATAGGAATTCCTGGAATGGTACATTCACAATATGATATAATTTAAATTCACTTTAATACGAGGGAATTTAATTACGATAGGATACGATATATACGTACGCGTTAATCCGTGATTGTTGTTCTCGATTTTGTCCGTAGTTCACAAGCTGAATTCATTTAGGCCATTTTATTTACGATTTATATATTTATGTGCCATAGGGTTTTTATCGCCTATTTCCGATATATATATATATATATATATATATATATATATATATGCACATACATATGTAAATATAAACGAAATAATGTTGATTCGAATGTTCTTCGGTCTTTCGATGGAAAAAAAAAAAAAAGAAAAAAAGAAGAACAAATATGAAAATAAAAAGAAAACAAAAGAGAGAGAGAGAGAGAGAGAGAGAGAGAGAGAGAGAGAGAGAGAAATACCGCATCCTATGTTTCAGTGATGTCAGAAGAGAAACGTCCGTGATATCGTAGGAACGTTGTGGGTGTTTTAACCGGCGATATAACCATGTCGCGATCCTGCGCAAAACTTTACGACTTAAGGTATCCTATCGCGCAGATATATAGTGAATAATAGCTAACGCTGGTGAAAGATAGTGGGGCATCGTTGATGTGCCATTTAATTCGAAAGCAAGCCACGCCCTTTCTGTTTTTTTTTTTTATTTGTTTTTGCCTCTCCTTCCCTTTCGTCCCGGATAACACGTCATCGTCCTATGGAAAGATTGACGACGACGACGACGACGACGACGACGATGACTTTTATAGAATGGATTTATAAAATCTTTCTTTGATCTCCTCTTCTTCTCCCTCTTCTCCCTTGATCTCCCAATGCCTCTTTCCCTTCTCTCTTCGTTGAATAATAGGAAAGAGAAAAAGTAACTCTTTACAAGATTAGCTTATATAACGTAAACGTATTATAAACTGTTCTGCATAATTCTGCGACGTAAAAGTTTCCCATAAATGGAATCGCGGCCGTTTGGTCGGGCCGTGGTAAACGATAGAAAAATGAACTCTCTTTCCTCTCTCTCTTCTCGGTTAAACCCGCTTAGTGATTCCCTCTCACCCCTGTGAATTTAATAAAAACGCTCGCTGTTCGAGCGTTAAGAACGCTCCAAGAGTAAAGTGCGAGACTGACTTTAATACGTTTTGTATACATCGTTATGCGCGTCCGCGCGCCCTCGCGCCGACGTTAAAGAGGTATCGAGGATGGAAGTCTCATTAAAATTCTATCTTCATAGTTAATGGCTGTTAGCTGACGATTTAATTCTATGTCGAGCCGACCACGTTATACCCTTTACCGGGATATTTTTTAACGCGGCTATCCGTAATCCTCTTTTATAAAGTGTTTGAAATCCTGTTTGTTTGGAAAATAAGTTTTGAAAGGGATATTACGAAAACGAAAGGGCTGATGATAATCGAACGAATACGAATTTTCTTTGGCTCTAATAATTATTTATAGAATTAGAAATTATTATTTGGAATAGAAAGGAATCATGGCGTTTGTACATCTGCACGCAAACAATTTCTAATCGTGCGATATATCATAGAGAGATGAGGAATAGGGAGGTGAGATGGAAGATGAGAACTTCCTCCTATTTGCTTCTATCATCACGAATAGTAGGTGGCAACGTTCTCATCTCTAGCAAACCTGTCCAATCTCACCGGCTAATTCATCCTAGTCCAAAAGCAAAGCCCGTTTCCAACACTGAGACCGAACAAGTAAAACAAACACATATTGCCAGGAACGTACACATATATGTGTCATAGATGCATTATCCAATTATGGGCCTAAACGGGGACTTAGTATTAACTCAACAGATTGAAATCAACACATATGCCATCTAATAATCTTAATTATCTATCACCATTAATTATCCTTTACCTTATCCCGTTGATTGAACTTTGAAATTTATCGAAAAATATTCTATCGTGGAAATAAAAATTGATATAATTTGAAATTGATATAATTTGAAATTGATATAATTTGAAATTTATCCACATTTTGGTATTTATTTATGAATATTTATTTTAATTTTATTTAATATATATATATATGTAATATTAAATTTATAAATTAATTTGAAATTTATCGAAAGATATTCTATCGTGTGAAAATATTCGTATAATTAAAAATTTATTATCGTATTTCGTATCGTATTTCTTTTCCCTTTATTTTTTTTTTTCTTTGAACGAATCCACTCGAATTACTCAATACGAAACGATCGTCCGTAATAAAAATGATAATTTTCCGATGATCCTTTGGAAAAACGAGAAAGGTTCTAGTGCTACTATGAAAAATTTCTTATAACCCTTGGGTCAAACCTAAATCCGTAGGAACAAAAGCCCGTCAAGCTCAGTGGGTCTAATCGAATGAGTTAAGAGATCCGAGGTAGACCGACGATCCCGAAAGGCGTACGTCTTACTCTGAGTCTCGTACAAAAGTGTAGGCGTTCTCAAGGAAGATATAAGACGAACGAACTACTTAGACGTACATATATGTAGGTGGTATACGAGGGGATTCTAAGCGCGGTTAACGCCAGCTTTAAAGCTCGCGAACTTAAGTGTGAAATTCTAAAGCCAAACAGCCGGAGCCAACAGGGTCGACCACCTTCAACCTCCCTGAACCTCCCTCTATTTCCCTCAACCTCCCTCAATTTCCCTCAACCTCCCTCAATCTCCCTCAACCTCTCTCAACCTTCCAACCGGCTCAGCCGCGCGCGCGTTTGAAACTTCGATCAACATCGCCACGACGTGTTTATCTTGCCGCGGAGTTCGTTTTCGTTATGGTCGTCGAACGGATTATACGGATACAGGAGGTATAAGTTACACAGTAAGATATGTAACAATGGACCGACCGTACGTTCTCTAACGATACCATTCGGATGTATGAAGGTTGAGTAATTCATTCTACTGACTGGAATTAATGCCATAAGCGTAACACAATTCACTTTGGAAACAAAATAATACTCGATATAATATCACGTTATATACTTAATGATTACTCCTTATAAATCCTTCTTAGTCTCCTCATTTTACATATACTGGTAATTGTGAACAATAAAGAAAAAAGAAAATAGAAAAAGGAAAAATGGTGCGACATTTTAGAGTTTTTTTAATACTCATTGAGATGACTAAAAAAAAAAAAAAAAAAAAAAAAAATATTCGATTAACGTGGATCCTAAAATCAACGTCAATTAACTATTATAAATTTATTAGACTTTGATGTCGTAAAATGAATCTTTTGGAAATATTTTGAATGTACACAAAGAAAATACTCTATTAGTTCAAAATAATCGAAATAAGTTTATTATGAAAATATGCGGAAATTATTACTAATGTCTGCTTACATCATTGAACGCTCGTAAATAATAAAAGTTAATTTACATCGAAAGGATTGATTTCAGGACTACATGCTAATCAGAGACATTTTTTTTTACTAATCTTGGAGAATATTAGCCATCAAAATATTGAACCTCTTTTTTTTACCGCCATATACAAAGCATCCCTCGGAACTGGGCCGAACTGTATCTTTAAAAGGATTGAAGATCGAGAAATACGTTATACGACAAAATTAGATGATATTAAACATTAATATAATTCTGTGAAATTTACATGGATTTTTCTGCGTCGGTGCAGTTGCATTTTTTTTTTTTTTTTTTTTTTTTTTTTTTTTTTTTTTTTTTTTTTTTTAATAAAACTCTAATTTTGAATACACTAATCGATACAAGTTTTTCATCCTGTAGAAAACATGTTAATAATATTATTTTTGAAAATTTTTAGCTTAGGTGTTATTTTAATATCAAACGTACTGAATTATTTCAAAAATTATTATTTACTTGAAGTATTTTAAAGAATTATTATAAAAAATCATATGACACACACACACACAGACACACACTAGATAAAAACCAAAAATCCAACGTACCGAATGAACGATAATTATCGCTTTTACGAAGAATACAAATCGTTAAACACTTGTTACGAAATTGCATGCAATCCGCTTCCTCGAGAGAGGAAGTTCCATCCCTCCAATTCTAAACGACGAAGGGTAAGTACATGGGAGTGGGGGTAGAGGTGGGAGTTGATGAGGAGGGTTGGATCATTTTCTTCGCGACGATTCGTGTTACAACGGCACGTGGTACGTCTACCGTAACGGAAATCCTGCACACCCTCGTATACATGGCCAACACCACCACCAACACCCCTTTTGCTGCTAGACGTGGTAAGCGTGCCACGACACCCGGTATATTTACACCGCAATCGATGAGAGTTACGAGTTAACATCGTCGGCTGGCATTGGCGAGCCAACGACTACCACCACCACCACTACCATCACCACCCTCTCTCAGAATCGACGGAATTAGGGTTGCTTCTCACGTAGAGATATCCAAAGCGGGCACGGCAGGACACGACGTTAATGGCGCCGACTGTGTGCGTAACGTCACATTGTTTCACGATTCCTCTTGTATACTACGCATTACATTCTGTATACGATATCAATTCGATTCCTGCAAGTCGATATAAGTTAATATCATCTAATAGATAATAAGCTAATAAGCAAGCGAATGATATTAATACGAATTCATTCGATAGATTTGTAATAATTATTCAAAGAGATTTGACTCGATCGAGAAATACATTGAGGTAAATCAATAAAATTTCATTCAATTCAAATATCAGTGAATGACGCGTGGGAAAACATTTGTGATACGAGTGAAAATAATTTATATATTATATTATAAATTTAACAAAGTAAATGAGTACGTAAATGAGTATAACGTAAACGTGTATGTATGCGTATGATATGTAATATATATCTATATATCTATATATATATATATATATATATATATATATATATATATATGTATGTATGTGATTGAAATATATAACGTGGTTATGATTTTTAATTAACACGGTAGTGATATTTAATTAACATATCTTTGAATAAAATCACCATATTTCGAAGCTATTGGCTATTTTTATCATTTTTTATCAGAATAGTTAAATATGATATTACGCATATATAAAATTTTGGATTCACCTCAGGCATTACAGTTACGTATTAGTATCGATAAAATCGATACGTGTTTCAAGGTAAACATATTCTTTTTTTCTTTTTCTTGTTTTCTTGTTTTTTTTTTTTTTTTTTTTTTTTTTTTTTTTTTTTTTTTTTTTTTTTTATGTTTTCTTTCATTCTTTTTATTTGGTGTTCGATCCAAATGAATCTCCGTTTCGTTAATGTAAATATACTATGAGCAAATACGTTTATTCGTACGCACGTTTCACTTCTCATCGTGCTTAAATATTTATTTGCTTTATTATACAGGCTGCGATTAATTCAATAATTTCAATGCTATTAAAGGGTAATGTTAATTTTCGATTTTGCCAATTGGATCGTTGTCGTTTATCAATACGAAGAAAAATCTATGAATACAAAAGCTATACTGAATGATCTTTAATATTCGCTTAATAGTAAATTAATCGGTTCGAAGGTACGAACAAAAGAAAAGAAAGAAAAGAAAAAGAAGAAGAAGAAGAAAAAAGAAAGAAAACAAACAAAAGTGTAATATATATATATATATAAAATAAAAAAAAAAAAAGAAAGTGTCGCGACATTCCAAAACTTCTCGTTAATTAACCATTCTTCGATGGTAATAAAAAGGCTCAAGAAGTTACGAGAGAATTCGCCAAACTTTTCTAAGCACTTTCAATAACGTATCGACGTGAGATCGATTGAAATAAGAAAGAAAGAAAGAAAGAAAAAAAAAAAAAGGGAAAAAAGAAAAAAAAATCCAGAAGGAAAATAAAAAAAAAAAAAAAAGAAAAGAAGAAAAAAGAAGGAACCACAATTCAACTAGATAATAACGAGATTAATTCTTCAATACATTTCGATCAAATAAACTTTTATCTTAATATTCTCAATTTTGTTAGATACGTAACCTTGAACGTCAACTTGAATCGTTTTATTATTTTCAATATACGTTCCTACTCTAAGAAAGATTTTATACTTGTCCTCTCTTCTCTCCCCCCTCTACCCCAATCCCTTTTCTCTCCTATTATCTCTTCAGCTACCACGACATCAAAATTTTACCGCGCTATTATTCGCCTCGATTAAATTACGAAATTACGAAACGAGGGTAGTTTGACATTAGAGATATGAATCATACACGATAATTATCAACGACGAGAACAAAAAGGATGAAAGGGAGAAGGGATTAGTAAAGGTAAAGAATAAAAGGGTTTCGATGCATTCAATAATCTCTTATGTTTTCTCTTTATAATGATATTGCGATCGATCTTTTACTAATCATTTTGAATTTTATCGTGAATTTTACGTTTACCGTTAACGATAAGTGCACACTAAGAAAAGGACACGCATATGCGAGCTCCCCTATCCCTTCAATCCACCATTCCTATCTCTTTTGTTCTCTTTCTCTTTTCTTTCTCTTTTCTTTCTCTCTCTTCTCCTAAACCGATCTCAATTTATGGAAAAATAAAAATGAACATCTGAGAGAGCACCGGAAATTTTATCTTTCAAGGACTTGCGATGGTATTATACGGACACGTTTTTTTCAAATGACGTTAATTAAAATTAAAATCCGATAAGATCTTTCGTATCGAATGAGAAAAGTAAAATTAAAAGAAAAGGAAAAAAAAGGAAGAAAGGAAGGCGGAGCAAAAAGGAAATAAAATAAAATGAAAGAAAAAAAAAGGAAAAAAAAAAGAAAAAAAGAAAAGAAAAAAAAAAAAGAAAAAAGAAAAGATGAATATCCAAACCATCATTTCTTTCGCTAGTTATCCAATCAATATTTTTCGCTGGACAATTTTGTCATACGTCGAAAAAGGGATTTAAAAAAAAAGAAAAAAAAGAAAAAAAGAATAAAACAAAATAAAATAAAATAGACGAGATTAAATAGACGGATAGGGAAAAATAGAGATTCCACGATAGTAGGACAATCAAAAAAGAGGGATGATATAAATGGCACAACGGGATAAAGGATCGATGATCGAAAATGAAAGGCCCAGAGCCATTGCCGTTTTTTCAATGTTCCGTTATCGTCGCTAACGGAAACCCTATCAAAGAAAATGATTATGTCCGGTACTTTTATTTCGTCGTCCTGTATCGTAGGTCCGAGAAATTGAATTGCATCAGGTGGAAGAAATAAAGGTGAAAAAGATTTTCCATGGAGGATCGAGGGTTGAAAAGTGGAATGGGGAGGAGGTTTGGTTAAAGGTATCAACCTACCGACCTTTGATCCAGAGCCGCGAATCGGAAAACTAGGCGAGACGGAGTGGGGGAGAGGGAGAAATAGAGAGAAGAGACAGGTTTAACTTGAAACGATATTTTTCGCGAGGCGACACCAAACTCTCTATGTGCAATATACATATATATATATATATATATATATATATATATATATATATATATATTGCTCGCTGTATAAATTTGAATACACGTTGGAAATATTTTTCTGGTATCTCCTGTGATTTAAAGGGTATACAAAGTAGGTAAACGGATATAGTCTCGACGACTAGATTCGAATTTCGATAGTAACATTTCCCGACGGACGACGACGACGACGACGACGACGACGACGACGACGAGAGTCAGAGTTTATATTTTATTATGCATTTAATATATATCTCTGTAGGTAAGAGCGAACCGATACATAGACGGTAACATATCTAGAACGTAAAATTCTTCTCTCTCGTATTTTTTATATGAATTAGGGTGAAGGGGGACAAGGTATGCAAGGATTGCAAGAGGGTAGATGGAACGGATCAGGAAAAGAGGAGGCAGAAGAAATGGACTCGACCTCGGGAATGATATTATATAAAAGAGTAAAATGCATTCCAATGAAAAAAGTTCGATCACGTCGTAATGACATATGTACGTAACATAAGACCGGTCGATCTCTGAATATTAACGGTTTATCTTAACGCATTAGTCTCTTATCGGAAACGCCTCGTTCAAACCCATACCTACTAGATACGTACGTCTGAATCGTAACAAATAAACTGGAAACTCGATTTAAGATATTATCGTAAAACTAAAGCTCGTTCGATCGACTGATCCGTCCGTCCATCCGTTCGTTCGTTCGTTCTATATAGTTTCTCCACTCTTCCATAAGCGTACGTACATATGTAGATATATATATATATATACACACACACACACAGACACACACGTGCGTATCTACATTAATATGTAGATACGCGCGTATGCATGATATCTATATGTATGTAATAGAAAGGAATAGCATTATTTTTTTTTCATTACTTTATACCACAAGCTCAACGATTCGAATCATTCTCGTAATATTTCTTTATCCATGCATCGTAATTACGTTGGCTAAAGCATCGTTGTTTGAAGAATTTAATTGTGAAATTCCCGTGAGCCGTCAGGAAGGATAAGTGCGCGCGCGCGCGTGGGAGAGAGAGAGAGAGAGAGAAAGAGAGAGATATCCGTGTTCGAAGTTGTCATAACTCGATATTACCTTGACGAAGCGCTTGTTGAAAATAATTAAAACTCCAGCGGCCAGTAGATAGGATGAATAATGCATCGTACTTCTATCGGATACGCGGACGAGTCGATTCTTGATATTCTCGTCTGGCTGGTAGTAGGATCAAGCGCGCTCCAACGAATGCGCACGCTATACTCTCATTCCACCGTTGACGATCCGCAATAACCACAATTTAATTAACTAATTCGAAACTATGAGGCTCCCGCTTTTTAATTTGCACTACCAGAGATATCTGACGCTTAAATCTGACGAATCAGTGAATTTAAAGCGAAATGATTTTCTATGTTCGATATTTACCAGGATGAAAATAAGGAGAAAAAAAAAAAAAAAAAAAAAAAAAAAGAAACAAGACATAATATAAAACTAATTGCTTTTTAAGGTTTTACGATAATTATCAACGAATATCGCATAAAACGTTTATTTACTATGATTACGAATTTCCGAAGAATCAATGTTTTCAACAAAGATATATATATATATATGAGAGCGTAATATACGCGATACGGAGAAACGATGCGCGAAGTACTCGAATCGTGGATTACCTTTGAACATGAAATTTGCAAATGAGGAGAACTAAGTTTCGGCACGCTGTCTGCCTTATCATCTTGACACGTTGCACTTCGTGCCAAGTATAGTTCCCTCCAAGAGAGAATCTGAATAAGAATGAAAATTCTACCTGAGGGTGAATGCTACATCAAATTATACGATACGATACTCGTCATACTTAACTTCTTGATCTTCGCGTTCTAACGAACACAACATATGGATTTTGATCTTTGAAAATTATCCATTAGTACATACTCATTCATTTCTCTTCTAAACCATGACTATTCGAATTATTTGAATTTGTCGAGAGAGAGAGAGAGAGAGAGAGAGAGAGAGAGAGAGAGAGAGAAAAAAAAAAGAAATAAGAAAACAATTGGAAGGAAAAAAAGAAAAGAAAGCATTACACGGTACATCAAAAACACACGTTCAGGTTCTATGTAAAGATAAACTTATAAGAAGTTAACAGAGAAAGTCTTTCTTTGTAAAAGAAAACAAGCGTAAAACTTTCATGGGGAAAATCTCTCTCTCTCTCTCTCTCTCTCTCTCTCTCTCTCTCTCTCTCTCTCTCTCTCTCCCTCTTTCGTCCTCCTTGACGCGAAACTAATTTGGATCGTCAGCCTCCTTCTAACCTTTTGCACTCACTCACTCTTCCTCTTCCTCTTTCTTTCTCTCTCTCTCTCTCTCTGTTTCTCTTTCTCTCTCTCTCTCTTTTTGGAATATCCTTTTTCTAGTTCAACACCAATAACCGTTCTTTGCCGTGAACGAGCAAACATACCGTCGAAGTCGGGTACGTAACAAAAACGACGGGGTAGATGTTGAAAAAAAAAAAAAAAAAAAAAAAAAGAAAGAAAAAAAAAAGAGAGAGAGAAAAAGGAAAAAAGAAAAAAAAAGAAAAATAAAGAAAAATGGCGAGAAAAAGACGTTTCGAAGGATGGTTGGAAAAGTCGAACTGGTAAGAAAGGACAGGATGCGTTCGTAGAGACGAGATTAGGCGCCGCCACCGTTGTCGTAAGGCTTGGTCGAGAGTAGATGCTTGAATTGACGCTGATTGGGCGTGCGACAAACATCCGGCCGCATTTCGTGTCCCACGACAGGGAATGCTCTGAGTAGTACTGTCTCTCTCTCTCTCTCTCTCTCTCTCTCTGCCTATCTATTTATCTCTCTCCTTCAATCCACCCACACAGTTAGTATCTCTATCTTCTATCTCTTTCGAACAACTTGGTGCATGGCATGTTCGCGTGAATTACCCCGCAAAACATCGACGGATGCACGATCCTAGTTCCATTCTGAACATTCTGAAACTTTTATTCGTTGTATCATATCATTTCTATTTGATGCACGCTGATCGCACTTTGATTTTTGACATTCGATGGAAAACACGCTCGCTCGATCGATCACGTTTAATCTTTCCCCTAGTTATAACTTCATTATTATTATTATTATTATTATTATTATTATTATTATTATTATTATTATTATTATTATTATTATTATTATTATAAGAAAAAAAAGAAGTATTTTATTAAATACTATTAACTATTGCATTCATATATCTTATTATATTTATTTCATTTAACTGTTTATATCATTTGTAAACGATCGTTCCTTATCAATTTTAATCACTTTATATCTCTTATGTATATATATATATATTTTTTTTTTGTTTCTTTTTTGGATTAAGAAAAAAAGAAGGAAAAGAAAAAAAAAAAAAAAGGAAATTCTTGGTCGATTAAAAAATCCACGTATCACAACACAATGGTCATGTTAATAAACCTCAATTGTAATAATATTTATACGATGAAATAATATATTCTCTTTGCGAAATAATATAATGACTCTTCGTCATTTAGTTCTCGCGATACTAAACTAGGTCAAACCGCGACTGCATCTTGGAAGAAGAAGGCAAGACGGTAAGTATTACGGTTACGCGCGTGATTCGACTTCGATGCGGTAGAAAAATATGTTCGGTCTGACGCCTCGGAATCAACTTGTTGGAGTACGCGTTCGAGTACGTTCTCGAATAGATCGACCGTAAGCGAATGCGATATATATACAACGAGTTTCAAGGAGAACGAAATTCGATCGTACACCGTCCATATGTTGGATATATTTTAGGTCGACGAGAAAAATTAAATGAAATGTATCTAATCTCTTTTTTTTTCTCCTATCCTTTTTTTCATCTCTTTTTTCTTTTGTTCTTCTTCTTTCTTATTTTTTTATTTTTTTTTTTTTTTTAACAATCCTTTCATTCCAAACTTGAAAGATACGATGAAACACCATTTAATACGTGACCATCGTGAAATAAAAAACAATTCGATTCCTATGAGATTTGTTATTGTTGTTGATAAATTTTCATTGATCATTTGGTTTATGATAAAGGTTTATACAGATCTAGAATACTTACTTGAGTATCGTTAATGTTGATTCACCGAGTCCACCAGTCGATTCAGTTTCGCAGATGTTAAGGTAAAGCTAGAACGATCTAGCTTGAGGCACATGGTTGGTTAGGAGATTGCCAACGTGGGATGCGAAATTGTATGTCAATGTCTATAGTGGGATATTAGGTTTCGTGATTGACGACGGATTATTCCGGAGTTGGAATTGCTTAGAGAATATCCACGTGATCATAGATTATCCCTCAAGATTGATTTACTCTTGTATCGGTACAACATCGATTTACGGTGAAACACCCCCCCCCCACCTCCTCCACCACTACCACCGCCACCCTTTCCCTCCCTCGCTGCCCACTTCGCCGCTTTTGAAGAGCGAACAATTTTATCGAAACGAGATAGTTCGAGATCGTTTCATCGAACAAAATACAAAACACCGAAGGGTACATTGATTTGGATAACATTGAAATATTTTCCTTTTTATATATATATTAAAAAAAAAAAAAAAAAAAAAAAAAAAAAAAAAAAAACCCATTCTCAAATCGAACGTAAACGTATCATTAAAAATAATCATTTCCTATTTTCGTTCGTGAAAATCAGTTCTCCATTTGACTATCATAAATCATTAGGATATTAATGTCTAAAAACACTTCGAAAGGTTTACCATCAATCCGCACAAGACGAAACTTTCAATCCCGATCTAAATCCAACTGTTTAGTTTATTAAGTCGAACGAATTCGTGAGAAAATTTGTTCGCTCTATTGAAACTTTTCTCTGGAATAAAGAATGACCGATAATAGCTCAATCTAATTAATTTCATTAATAATTATTTCTCGGTAAGATCTTATTAAATTTAGAGTATAAGATAAAATCGTTATGCATTCATTTGAGATAAATTATTTTATTTGGGTGGAAATAATTGATCGTAGAAAAAATAAATGTAAAAAGAAGAAATGAGAGAAAGAGAGAGAAAGAGAGAGAGAGAGAGAGAGAAAGAGAAAGAGATAGAGAGACAGACAACATCATATCTATTCAAACATCTGATTATCTTGCATAAGGCAGACTCCACGTTCATATCGAGTCAAGATGAATGCCGGCGTGACTCTCTCTCTCTCTTTCTCTCTCTCTCTGGGTCATTCGACTCCTCTAATTAACTGTGGAGAGAAGACTACTACCCTTTCGTCTCTCCTCAATCCTCTCTCTGTCTCTCTTTCTCAATTTCTCTCATTCGTGTCTCTGCCGCGGACGACTATTAGGACGAAGCCCCAGAGTCGTCCTAGAGATCGAGGAAAATTGGGATTAGACCGGTTACATTACGGAAATATATGACGTGTGTGGGTGCTAGACGAGGGTGTAGTACGTGCGTATATCCTGATTTAAATTGGGTCGTCGGCTCGGTCGAAGGCACCCACCAATTTGCCGAGTCCACAAACTACTCGTCCTCGCGTTTAGTTCGCCAGTTCGTAGTTTCGGCTTTCAGAGATATCCTAGAATTCTGCTTGCGTTTATATTAACGGGGAAGTAACATCGTTTCTACGGGATTTCACTGAGAGGAAATCATCAAGCCACGACTTTGTGCTCTCAAATCTACTATGTATATATATATATATATATATATATATACATACGTATATATTATATATTATATAACGGTTCCTCATCAAAAGATATTTTGAGATATTTCAAAGATATGGAAATGATATATGGGAGAGTATTATCGATGAATTTTCTTGAACAACGTCAGTCTCTTTATCTCTCTCTCTCTCTCTCTCTCTCTCTCTCTCTCTCTATCTATCTATCTATCTATCTATCTATATATCTCTCTTTCTCTTTATCTCTCTCACTCGATATATATCTACATACTCTTATCGAAGTGACTTTATCTAGTTTCTTGTTGTTTCAAAGAGTTTTTATAAAATCACTTTATCCATACCTACACTTTTTTTTATTCTCCCTCTCCCTTTTCCTCTCTTTCTCTCTCTGTCTCTCTCTTTCTCTCTGTCTTTTTCTCTTCCACATCGTTTTAATATAGAGGCGACGAAGCGTTTTTCTATGGGGGCGTCGACGTGTATTACATGAGAGAAAGAGAGAGAGAGAGAGAGAGAGAGAGAGAAAGGGAGAGAGAGAGAGAGAGAGAAAAAGAGAGAGAGAGAGAGAGAAAGATGCGAGCGAGCGTCCTCTTTTCATCCGCATAAAAACACGGTTCCAAGCGAAGAAGGCCGCAAAAGAAAGAGGCGGTTGACCGCTGCTAGGGGTCACTCGATGTTGAAAGGGAGCTAGCTGCACGTCATTTAGACAAGGAGAAAGAGAAAGAGAAAGATAAAGAAGAAGAGAAAAAGAGAGAGGGAGAGAGAGATAGAGAGATAGAAAGAGACGAAAGAGAAACGTAAAAACGAGGAAAACGTTTAATTGCTGTGTCTTCCTTTCGCTTACGAAGTAATCTACGAAGTTGGAAGAAATTTATGGGACTATATGCATGATGCTATGGTGACTTTTGAACATTCACCATCATCAGCGCACCCATCAACGATTCCCTCACTGGAAATAATGTTGTACGCTACGTACGACGGCCCCAGGACATTACGATTGTATTTTCAAGTTGTTACGAACTATGGTCAATGGTCAAAGAGAACGCGGACAACTCGAGTCTACCCATAATTAATCTGTTTTTCTCTCTCTCTCTCTCTCTCTCTCTCTACCGTTTCCCCTTTGGACACGTGGCAATTAAAAACCATCAAGCAAAATCGACAAATTAATGTGAACGACTTGAACGAGCTAAACTGAATTCTCAAGTTCTCTTTTCTCTCTCTTTCTCTCTCTCTCTCTCTCTCTCTCTCTCTCTCTCTCTCTCTCTTGAATTTTCTTAATTGCAAGAAGCGTGTCAATTGTAATTGAACGAGCGATGTTTAGAAAAAGATTAAATTCGATTAAACTATAGCAAGGGAGAAAGGGTGAGGGGTGAGAGGTGAGCGCGTGAACGTGCACGCGCAAGCGCATTGATTACGGTCGATCGTTTTTTTTCCATTATTTTTCGAAATGTTCATTGTTAATCGAGAGAGAATCGTCACCGGTGGTCATCCATAGCAATTTTTTCTCGTCTCGAGCATTTGATACACGTTACGATATGTTCGAATTCAATTCGATTTCGTATAGTCGCGTAATTTTAATCAAAATCTCGGCAGAGCGTTCGTTCAGTTGTATACTAGTTTCAGAATATTCCTATATATTACTACGCGGTCTTTCGAAAGACCAAGCCGGGCGCGATGCTAAAATCATACATACAATTCGTACGCGAATCTGCAAACGAGCAATTTACTTGCAAATGAGCGAAACATACACGGTGCCACGTTTACAGATTTTGCCCGTACCGCCCGTTGCCCGTTCGAACCTCGATGGAAATCGAAAAATTTCCTGCTCTGAAATGAATATATATATATATATATATACACACACACATACACGCACAGTGCATACGCATGTGCGTTTATAGATTACAAACCGATTTATTTTTTCAATTACAAAGAGAGGACGATTGCGGCGCGGTACATATGGAATAAAAGTAAAGGGGCGGCTAGGGGATTTGGATGGGGTGTTATGTAGGTAAAAAAAAGAAAAAAAAAAAAAGAAAAAAAATAGTAGAAGAAAAAAAAGAAAGAACGTAACAAAGGTAACTCACCTGGAGAGAGGACTGCTGATGACATAGTGCGTGTAATAAAAGATGCTCGCGATGGAGACGAGAAGGAGCGCCGCGACGCATCGCTTCACCGTCGCCTGCTTTACGACGCAACGTGAACCGACGGCGCCCAACAGAGCGACGCCAGCTTCGACAGCGGAGATTTTCATCACCATCGTCCACAACGACGACGACGATGACGATGACGACGACAACGAGCGAAATCACTATAAGAGACACGACGACGACGAGAAGAAAGTGGACGACAAAGTGGGTAAAGAGAAAAAAAAAAAAAAAAAAAAGAGAGAAGAAAGAAAAAAAGGAGGTGAAAAAGATACAAGAGATAAAAATCCTGCCGATCCTCCTCCTCCTCCTCCTCCTCCTTCTCTTCCTCCCACTTCTTCTTCTTCTTTTTTTATCTTTTTCTCTCGCGTCTTTTCTCTTTTACTCCTCGTGAAGAAGCTCGTTGAGAGATCAGACGAGCTGTCGTCTATCGTACGTAAGATTCAAGGCACAGTCCAAGGGATTCCAGACCAAGAATCCTCCAAGATTCTCGGCAATCGTCTTTCTCCCCGACGTAGTTTCATCGAGTCTCTCAGGACAAAGTCGCCATGAACGACTCTCGACCGTTCGTTCCTATTTCTCCGTTAAAGAGCAGGATGAGGATGAGGAGGACGAAGAAGGAAATAATCTTTTTTGGATAGCTCGTAAGAAGTTCATCCCAGTAGGTACGCTGTTAACGGAGCTTGCCAACGATCCTTGACCCGTATCTATCTTTCTCTTTCTCTATTTCTTTTTCTATTTCTCCTTTGTTCAAGTCAACGGAATCGAATCCTCTCGACTCCTTTCTGGATAAAGCCGATGACGTCTGGTGAGCGAGGAGGAGTAACAGTAATAGCAGTAGTAGCAGCAGCAGCAGCAGCAGCAGCACCACGGCGTTGTCACTTGTTGCGCTTCCGAAAGGGCAGCGGTTGCAGTGCGAACAGCGCCCTTTTGCATCCACCGGCACGGAATCGCGCCTTCCATCGCGTTTCGCCTTTAACCCATCTGGCTCTGCTGGACCTGATGGTTCTCCCTCTTCTTCCTCCTCCTCCTCCTCCTCTTCCTTCTTCTCTTCCCCCTTTTCTTTCTTTCTTCTTCTTTTTCTTCTTCTTCTTCCACTCCCTCTCCTTCTCCTTATTTCCTTCCTTTCTCTAATATTTCTTTTTCACGGACCTTTGCTCATCTACGATCTTTCATTCCGATGATCTTCATATTTCTTTTCAAAAAAAAAAAAAAAAAAAAAAATAAAAAAAAAAAAAAAAAAAAAAAGAAAGAGAAAAAAAAACAACGAGGAAGAAAGAAAAAAGAAAAAAGAGAGAAAAATATATCGGGCAATCAAAAAATTCTTTCCTCTTAATAACAACGATTACGTCCAATCATGATTTCCTCATGATCGAAGGAAATCATATTGTCGTTCTTATCGATCTATTGTCGATGATTCGATGAAAAATTTATTTATTTATATCGAATTTTACGAGCAAGTGACGAAACAACTGTCGAGAGGATACAAAAGTATTGCACGAATCGCTCTAGATACCTCGTGTATTTCTTAGCTCGGTACTTCCGGTGTCATTTAACAGTCGCGAGCTGGTTTTACGGGGGACCATTTGTTATGCCATGTGCCTCTCTCTCACTCTCTTCCTTTCTTTCCTTCGTTCGTTCGTTCGTTCTCTATCTCTCTCTCTCTCTCTCTCTCTCTCTCTCTCTCTCTCTCTCTCTCTCTCTTTTTCTCTCTCGTTCGAAGATACTATTACACTTGCAAGAGCACCGAGTTACTCGTAAATTTCAAACGCCGCTCCAGATATCTCCCCCGCTCTTCTCCTCTTCCTTTTCTTCTTACTTTTCTTCCTTCTCTTCCCTCTTCCGTTATTTCTTGACTCTACGCTTGAGTTTCCAGCTTGATGGTTCTTCCTCTTTTCCTTTCTCCCTCCTTCCCTCTCTCTCTCTCTCTCTCTCTCTCTCTCTCTCTCTCTCTCTCTCTTTCTCTCTCACACACACACACTCTCTTCCTGTCAATTAAGGGCGATGTAGAGCCTCGGCGTTTCCACGGAGTAACGATTTTCGGCTCTTAGCCCATTCGAGGGAACGTCGATTGGCTCGATCACACGATATCACGACGTCCGCATATCGATCCGACCTTCTTCGATCCGTAATTCTGTAACAATCGAAGAACAAAGTTATCCATGAATATTGATATTAATACTTATATCGCTTACGCGACCAGATGAAATTCGTATAATATGAGCGTACGTTCTCGGGGAAAATAACCACGTCAGTTTCTAACTCGTATATTCAATATTATCAAAAACGAAAGGTCGTTTGTTTGTTGTTATATGGGGGTTTACCAGTTAATTAAATTAAAGGTCCTCGTCTCTACGGAAAGTTTAACGGCGTAAGAATGCGTTATGCGTTATACATTTTGCCCTGTAAAGTTTCACTATTAAATATGCACGACTCAGCGCTAGTTTACGTTAATTAGTTCCATAATGAAACTCGTAATACATAGCTAGATGTGACTCCATCGTTAATTATCAACTTCAATTTGCGGCAGTGATACCGAAGTTAATGGACGTTAATATTATTATTTGCCAGAGGGGGTGCGTAGAGATTTTGATTCTATTCAAGGAAGAGAAGGGGTGTGGATGAGGTTGGGATTGGAGGAATACCTACGTAATCGATATTTTAGAGGACTCATATGTAGGATCACCGTCTGAAAACATTTTCAGTGAGTAGCTAAATACGTACTATTTTCTCGTACTATGGAATCGTACTCAACTCGGCATATTTATATTTTAGTTACGAAACTCGTCGATATCTATGGCGAAAGAGAGAGAAAGAGAGAAAGAGAGAAAGAGAGAAAGAGAGAGAGAGAGAGAGAGAGAGAGAGAGAGAGATAGAAAACGTATACGGTTTATTATTATCTCCGAGAACATTGAAAACGTGATTGTATTTACCCACAAGTTGATCCTTTCATGGAGAAGCAAAACGCAAATCGATATATTCCTATTGAACCAACGAAAGAAGGGGAAAAAAAAAACGGGAAATACTCATCGTAAAAACGAGCTCGTTTCATTTTGACGATTCGTTTATCGCACAATATAAAAGGTGTGTTCTTCTGTGGTCGAATACGCGTACGTTCGTCGTTAATTCTATTTTGAAAATAATCAACAACAAGCCAGCGGTTGGATATATAAAAGAACGTAGTGCTGGTTCATCGGAGATAAAGAGACCAAAAAAAAAAGAGAGAGAGAGAGAGACAAAGAGACAGAGAGAGAGAGAGAGAGAGAGAGAGAGAGCGAGAGAGAGAGAGGGAGAGAGAGACAAAAAAGCGCTCTTAGCGAAGCTATAAAATACAAAGTGATATCGAATACGATTACCTGTTCGTGGTTATGCAAAATTATTTACTCGTAAAAATAAAATAAAGTGAAATAAAATAAAATAAAATAAAATAAAATAAAATAAAATAAAATGATATAATATATAACAAAATTGAATTAAATTAAATTAAAATTAAAGGAAAAAAAGAAAAAAAGAAAGAAAGAAAGAAAGAATGAAAGAAAGGAAGGAAGAAAAAGAAAAACACATTACGATAGATATTACTAGTTTTATCGAATAAAGTTGCCCTTGGTTTATTGACGAACGTACCCAATTACGGGGATTAATAAATCCGTAAAGAAAAAAATTCGCGAGTGACATACCAAACTTGTACATGATGTATAAAAAAAAAGAAAAAAAAGAAAAAAAGAAAAAGAAAAAAAAAATACACGGATAAGGATAAAAATAACGAGGATAGGTAGGTACAGCTAGATAGATATAGATAGGTAGGTAGGTAGGTAGGTAGGTAGCTTCTAGCTAGCTAGCTAGATAGGTAGGTAGATAGGTAGAGCATACGATCTCGTGATAAACGAGCGTCGGTATCGATTCAACGAGTTCTTAATCAACCGCCAACGTTGCCCTTCGCTCGCGATTAAACAACAACGACGGACCGAACGATCACGGAGGCGCGTGGAACGACTCCGATTAATCGAGCATGCTTTTGTTCTAGCTAGCATCGTCGTCGTCGTCGTAGTCGTCGTAGCCGTAGTCGTTGTCATTGTCGTTCTCGTTGTATATGCGCCCCTGTCCTCTCGACTGCAGTTGAGCAATTTTTTCGCTGGGCTTCGAAACGCGCTCGCGTACTTCCAACAAGAAGTCCATTAATCAATGCCTGGTGCCAACCCCATGGCAATACACACGTTGTCTCCTCTATGTTCTTCTTCTTTCTTTCTCTCACTCTTCTCTCTCTCTCTCTCTCTCTCTCTCTGTCTCTCTTTCTCTCTTTCTCTGTTCTTTCCGCATCATCCTTTTCTCTTTGCGCACACCTGCACCAGAAATAGAAAAAGAGAAAAAGAATCCTAGTGCATAGTATTGTATATCCTCGGGGTTTGAAAGTTTTCATCGGCTTTAGGAAAATCATGGCTTGATATCAAATGGAATATACCAGCAGTTGAATAGTAGCTGAGTAAAACGTTTTCATGGGAGGAAATGGTGAGTAGAGGAAGATGAGAATGAGGTCTCCCAAAAGGATATCATCTTCTTTCTCTTTCTTTCATTCTTTTCTTCTTTCTTTCTTTCTCCTCCATCACTCCTCTCTTTCTCCTAACACTTTCTCTTTTTCTCGCTCTCCGGAGAGCTGACCTGACATTTTTTTCCGGCAAACGGAAAAGATATTGATATCTACCGAAGAATGCGGTTGATTCGCAGAGGACAAGAAAAAGAAAGAAAAAGAAAAAGAAAGAGAAAGAGAGACAGAGAAAGAGAGAGAGAGAGAGAGAGAAAGAGAGAGAACAAGTGAGTGAATAAAAAATGGCATTAGATGTCGACGTTGAAAAAGTCCTCTTCCTCTTCCCCTTCCTCTTCCTCTTCCCCTTCCTCTTCCTCTTCCTCTTTTTCTTTCTTATTCTTCTTCTTCTTGCGTGAAAGAACGGCACACGAAGCCTAGCTCGGCTGGTTGCTTAGTTGTTTGCTTGCTTGCTTGCTTGCTTGCTTGCTTGCACACTCGATGTCTGCCAGAGGGATGGAATTTAATTACGCGAGTGGGAGGAACGCCTCGTTAAGAGGAAACTCCTCCAACGAACTTCGATAATGCCTTCGCGCTTTTACCATCCTGCAGTTGGCCCCTCGCGACTCGAGACTCCTCTCTTCCCCAATTCTCTCTCTCTCTCTCTCTCTCTTTCTCTTTCTTTATATATATATATATCTTCTTTTCTTCTTCTTATTTCACGTTTGAAAATTTCTCAACTTTCACAAAAGCGACGCGTATAAAACTAGTTTCGTGGTCAAACCCGACGGTATCTGTTAACATGCTTTCGAGTAACGTTATTGGATCGTCGATCATTGCTTTAGCAATTGAGAATGAAGTGTCGCCCGTATCGAGTTTCACGGATTTAATTAAAACTCTTGTCGACGTATGGATAACTTCGTTGTCTCTCTCTCTCTCTCTCTCTCTCTTTCCCTCTTTCTTTGTATCGATAAAAAGAGAGGAAGAAAGATATATATCTAATAGATAAATTTACGATGAAATACATAGACATAGGAAGAAAGACATAAAGGGCATTAATTACCTTCGACGAATCGAATTACGAACAGTCGCGATAATCCGACGAGCCGTCTACGATAATACTGTTTGGGTTATATGGCTTGGTCGAAGCTACAAAGCTTCATAGCAAAGAGCAAGTAGGAATAGGAAAAGGAAAAGGAAGAGAATAAGGAAGAGATGGTGGTGGAGGAGGATTCGGTTTGTCGGAGGGTTGGAACCCCTTGTGTCGTTGAGGAGTAGACTGTCTCTAAAGAGGTCCCACTACGAGGGGTATCTATGCCAATGTATGGGGGCGTACAGCCAGTCCCCATTCCCCATCCACCACCCATCCTATAAATATGGAAAGTAGACAGCCATTTTCGTATTCACCCTGTTTGAATTCACTAACGTTTCCTCTTTCCTTGCATGCATATAATCAACGTCACGTCGATTATCGAACATTTTCGAGAACACTTAAAGTTACTTAGCCATACGTAACTAACTACGTGTACATGTACGTTTGTGTATATATATATATATATATATATATATATATATAAATTTAAACTGCGAATAATTACTTTTGTAATGTATAGTTATATATATAAAAAGAAAGAAAAATTCTATTCGAAATGTACCTTGCACTTAGTTGCATCATTCACTCTTAATCCGAATTATTCTAGTTTTTGTTCGTTTTTGTGATAGAAGATCGTTAACTGAATGCATAGCGTGCATTGATTTAAAGGTCGGTGAATCAGGAGTAGTAGTAGTAGTAGTAGTAGTAGTAGTAGTAGTAGTAGTAGTAGTAGTAGTAGTAGTAGTAGTAGTAGTAACAGCAGCAGCAGCAGCAGCCAGGCAAAAAATGACCGATAAAAAAAGGAAGAAAAAGGAGGAGGAAGATAAAAAGGAGATAGAAGTTGCTCGATCGACTCGAGATGATTACGCGAGCATTCCCGATTATTCGTTCGAACGTTAGAACCATCTTTCTTCTTTTCACTTAGTCACGATTCGCCTAACTTTACTGTTTCGAACGAGCCATCAACGAGAAATAAGCCCGCTATGAAACGTTTGTTTTTCTCGCTGGAATTATTAGATCCATTTTCACCCAATGGATCCACCTATCGAACGGATCGAATTTTATTCTCCGATCGTCGACGGTCTAGGATATCCGTTTTACATACACGCGTGCACGCATGCATATACGCACGCACGCATACGTAACCATATCTACGAGCGCATATTTACAAGCGTTTCGATGCATCCCAATAGCATTTTAATCTGGCAAATGCACTCCCATGTAATAATACGGACTCTGAATTCTCTCTCTCTCTCTCTCTCTCGCGTTTTTTTAGCTATCTATCTATCTCTTTTTCGCTCACCCTTTATACAAAACGATGGCTCCACGAGGTTAATATCCAGAGTTGAAAGTACGATCTAACAGCAAGTCAACAGGCTAATTCTTTTTGTAACGTCGTTAAGAATGTTAGTTTTTACGTGCCTTTATCATCGGCCCTGTGTGTACGTTCCGTGAAAAAAAAAAAAAAAAAAAACACGGGAAATATTTAATTTATTTATTTAGAATATACGAAGAGCAAAGAAGAGAGAAAAAGATGGAGAAAATATTTTTTCGTGTTGAAAAAAAAAGAAGAAGAAGAAGAAGAAGAAGAAGAAGAAGAAGAAAATATGAGGGGAAAAAAAGGAAAGAAAATAAAAAGACTTTGCTCGACAAGTAATAATAACTAAGGGCGCCAAAGTTATCGCATTGGGAAATTCGTAGAAATCGTAAAGCGAAGTTTATCGGAACGATCGAAAGGGAAGGGGTAGAGGGGAGAAAAAAAAACAGAAAGGAGAAAACGAAAAAACAAAAGAAAGAAAGAAAGAAAGAAAGAAAGAAAGAAAGAAAGAAAGAAAGAAAGAAAGAAAAAAAAGAAGAGAAAGAAAAAGAAAATACAAGACGCAAAGGGCGATAAAGTAGCCCCGGTTCAGGATTTCGGTAACATGATTCACTAGGGAGTCTAGGGCAAGGGGATTTAGGAGGAGGGGCGGAGGAATAGAGAAAGGGGCTGGTGTCAGAACGGAAAGGCATCTTTATTGCCGGGCGCAATAAATTTTTCGGAGTCCCTTTTTCGAAGAAGAACGACGCGAAATACTTTCGTGGAAAATATTCTTCGTTCGGTCGTTTCGAATAACGTATTCGAAACGCGACAAACTCGAACGTAAATCTTCGTGGGATCGATCATGAACGCGACTTATACGCATGGTCCTGTCAAAATTGCCCCATGGGCGGGGGCTGGGGTGGGGTGAGAGCAGGCCGAGGAAGGGATAAAAAAGCGGAGAGAAAAAATTGCAGGAAAGGAATGCAGGAAGAAACGATGAGAGAGGGAGGAAAGATAAAAAAAAAAAAAAGAAAAAAAGAAAAAGAAGAAAACAAAAGAGACATGTGTTATGCGAAGTTCGATTACGTTTTTCTTTCTTTCTTCTTCTTTTGCTCTTCATCGTTGACATGTTGTGCGTATCTTCATCGAAAGAAAAAAGAAAAAGAAAAAAAAAAAAGATAAAGAAAAAGAAAAGATAAAACAAAATCCATATTTCCCAAGAGAGAAATTTGTCTACCCTCGTAATACTTCCCCAAGGATATGGCGACTAATATCGTGATACACTTTATTAGGTATCACTGCATCAGTGCTGCAAACGGAAAAGATTCCTTCCTAGTTTCTCAGACGCACGGACTATCCCGATAACTCTTTTCCGCTCCATTTTACTTTCAACGTTTAGGAAGCGAAAGATCAAATGTTAATATTCCATCTCAAAGCCATTTTCTCCCACTCGATTCTTATATCTTAAACAAATAGATAGGTGTGAACGTTGTGATATACGTAGTATCGTATTCTTTCTCTAATAGTTAATGGATTATTCGAAGGAAATATTTTCATTCGAAATGATTATACGAAAGGATAGAAAACAGAAAAAAGACAAGAAAAAGAAATATAAAAAATAAAGAGAGATAAAAAAAAAAAAAAAAAAAAAAAAAAAGAAAAAAAGAGAGAGAGAGAAAGAAAAAGGGAAAAAAGAGTAAAATAAATAATAAATTGTGGGAGAGATTACAATGAGAGCCCTGTGTAAAATGAGTTGATACGTTCGATTGGTTGATCGGAGGAAATAAACAGGTGTTGGAATCTCGTTGTAATCGTTCGTCACGTACAAACGTCAAAACGAGCTTGACGAGTAGGATTACGATTCTCCCTGGAATATAGGATTTTTTTTTTGCTTTTTTTTTTTTTTGTTTTTTGTTTTTCCGGTTCGACCAAGCGATACGTTTCCATGAACGCGATGAAACCCGGCCGCATCGACCGGACGCGATAAAGCATCCCGCAGTACGCTTGTCTCTCGCTTTCCGGAGCAATTCGTCTCTCGAACGGGTACAAGATGGACGCGCAAAATTAAATACGATGAACAAACGAGGACTCGACGCTTCCCCCTTTCCTCTTCACTCCTAGCTCATTCACTTTTTCTCTCTCTCTCTCTCTCTCTCTCTCTCTTTTTCTCTTTCTCTTTCTGTTTCTGTCTCTGTCGTTCTCTGATCTCCGTGTTGTTCCTCTTGCGATAGAATCGATATTGATCCCCCTTCGGCTTTTGCAATTCAGTTTGTATCGCATATAAATTATCATTGTTCTAACGATATTTCATTTTCAAACACGTAGAGATATACTTCTCCTCGAATATCCGAGCAATACACATTTTCCGATTGATCAATTTGTAGATTTGTAGAACAATTGATTTGAATAAAATATTAATGCCTATATATATATTTTATTATTATTATTATTATTATTATTATTATTATTATTATTATTATTATTATTATTATTATTATTTCTTTCATTACAACAACGAGAAGCATAAATATTTGTATAGAGAGAGAGAGAGAGAGAGAGAGAGAGAGAGAAAGAGAGAGAGAAAGAAAAAGAATGAAAGAAAAAAATGCAGCGAATTGCAAATAAATGAGGAAAAAGGAAAGAGGAAAAAAGAAAAGGAAAGAAATGTACTCCGATGTTGTGCTTATAATTTTAGTCTTGAGGTGAAACGACGGTAAGCGTATAAATTGCATCGAGTGGGTCGATGTTTTCTTGGAGGTGAGAGGAATAAATAATTCGCGACGTAGAAAACAAAAAGAAAAGTAAGAAGAAGAAGAAGAAGAAGAAGAAGAAGAAGAAGAAGAAGAAGAAGAAGAAGAAGAAGAAGAAGAAGAAGAAGATGAAAAAAGGAAGAAGAATAAGAAGAAGAAAGAGAAAAAGTAAGAGACGAAGAAGAAAGAAGTAATAATTTAGTAAAAGTCAGCGAACGCATCTGCATCGAGATTATTGCATCGCATGGATGCGTGGAAAAGCATCTGTTATAAATGTCTCCCTTTTTTTTTTTTGTCTCGTGAACGCACGAAGGCGTACGAACGCGCAAGGACGAAAAAGAAGGGGAAAAATAAAGAGAGAAGTGGGAAAGGGAGCGAGAAGAGGTGTTGGAGGAGGAAGAGGAGGAGAAGAAGAAGAAGAAGAAGAAGAAGAAAAATAAGAGGAAAGTGTTAAAGAAAAAGCATAAGAGGATACTAAAACTAAGACCGTTATAGAGTTGGCGAGCTTTTTCAAGTTTCCACGCGGTTGACTGCTTCTTAGAGTCCACGAAACCTACGCGAGATGTTTCGTCTCGCGGAAGGAGTAAAGGAAATAAGAAAAAGGAAGAAAAAGAGAGAGAGAGAGAGAGAGAGAGAATGTGTGTGTGTGTGTGTGTGTTTATAAGTGCGAAGAGAATGGTGGCGAAAAAAGAGAAGAAGAAACTGGAAATAGGGAAGAGAAGAAGGAGGAAGGAGGAGTAGGAGAAGGAGGAGGAATCGACACGTAAACGGGCCGACAGCGTGTATACGGCCGAGTTAGAAGGGAAGAAAAGTGTCGAAGAGAGACGGCTGTTAAGACGAAATTCAGTGAGGTGTTTACAAGAGAGGAAAGTAGTTTCTGATCCGTTGATGACGTTGGTAACTCCAATGTCTTGTAGAGCCATGACCGCAGGATATTAGCTTTGGTTAAAACCAATTAAAAGAGAGAAGAAACTGAAGTGAAAGAAGCTTTTCCACACTTTTTTTTTGCTCTCTCTCTCTCTCTCTCTCTCTCTCTCTCTCTCTCTTTTCTCTTTCTTTCTTTCTCTCTTTTTCTCATTAAATAATAGTAAGAATCAACTATTGTCTTGTCGAAGAAGAAAAAGAAGAAGAGGAAGAAAAAAAAGGAAGAGAAAAAAAGAAGAAGTTTAATGATTTTTGTTACGTTTTGTTAAAGTTTCAACACATTAACATCACCTCATAATTTTGTTGTAAGTGATTTCACTCGGTAACCCTTTTTAAACATCTTTATAGTACGTCGTTACGCGCGTAGAGATTCCTCTTTGTTTCTATTTTCTTCTTTTTTTTCTTTTTTCTTCTTTTTCATTTTCGTTTCTCTCCTCCTTTTCCCATCTTCTCTCTCTCTCTCTCTCTCATCCCTTTTTTATAACGTCACAGCACCAACCACGATAGTTTCATTATCGTCGAACCGCGCCAGGACCATGCAATGTCGCGCGTTCTCTCCGTCCACCAGCCCGCGGCTTTTACGTCGCAATTTTGCCGATTGCGGCCTGCCCCTAACCCTCCTCTCTTGTACTATCCCTTTCCTTCCCCCCCCCTCGCACCTTCACTTGCACGAATTTCGCCGCCATATTTTCGCTCACCGCAACTGGACCCAATCTGTCAGCGACACTACCCATTTCGACGCACCGTTTTGTATGGTCGACAACGTTTTGGAAGGACACACACTAGCTTTTATCGAAAATGTTCCTCTATATTCTATCTCTTTCTTCCTCTCTCTCTCTCTTTCTATGTGTGTTATGTAAAATTGAACTTGTGGGTAACAAACAAAAATTTGAATCTTTCAAATAACGTTTAAGTAATATTTTACGATTGCCGACTTTATTCTCTCTCTCTCTCTCTCTCTCTCTCTCTCTCTCTCTCTCTCTCTCTCTCTATCTCTCTTGCTCTGTCTGTCTGTCTTTTTCTATCTCTATTTCTATCTTTTTCTATTTCTGAAACGATCGATAGCCAAGATAAAAATCAAAGATCGTGAAGATCTCACGTTCGGAAGGGTAGCCGGAAATAAAACAACTCTTTAAATCGTTTTTCCACGGTGCTGCCTCCGAGGGTCGTTTTTACTACTGCGAAGGAAAATCCGAGAGAAGAAAGGCTGTTCTCTCTACTTGAGATTTCCTCGTTGCTCGTGATTTGCCACGTAGCGTTAAGTTTCTTCCTTTCCTTCGTGAGCTCCACACCGACCTTTCTACTTTCTTAAAGAGAGAGAGAGAGAGAGAGAGAGAGAGAGAGAGAGACAAAGAGAGAAAGAGAGAGAAGAGGCTTTTATTTCTCTTCTAGTAAAGAGGACCGGAGAAGCTTCGGACGGTTTCTCCTCGAGTTCACCTTGTAATGGCTATCATATGGCCGGTTGATATCTTTTGCCAATGGGTGTGGCTGTTAAACGCGATATGTTCGACGCGTCGACAATCATTTAAAATCGTTAAAGAATGATAACTATTTCTTTCTTTTTTCTTGTCGCTTCTCTCTCTCTGTCTCTCTATCTTCCTTTCCTCCCATCTCTATCTATCTATCTATCTATCTATCTATCTATCTATCTATCTTTTTTTTCTGATTTTTGCGTAGCCAAAAATTAATTCCTCTTTTATGAAGAATGAACTTTGGTCTTTAAGTTAAACGTCATTATCGTCGTAAATGACGAAGAAAACGTTAAACCAACGAAATAGAAAGGCTTATAAAGTTTTCATTAAGATTCTCGTGGATAAACGCATTAATTGCGGATTTTCCATGGAGAGGAAAATAGAGAATAATAGTCAAGGACGTCTCGACCCAATGATTTTCATCTCCCTTTCGACTAAGTCAAAAGGTTGCGCGTAGTGTAGTTTAAGGAGCCTAACTAAGTACCCATACAAAAGTGTTTTCTCAGTACTTCGAGCAGCTATTCCTTCGGGAAAGATGGGACGAGAGTGGAACGAGAGGAGTGGAAAGGAGGGAAGGAGGTTTCCTCCCTCTAAGAGCGAGGATTTTAGAAACTAATGCTAATTTAGTTGGGCGCATAACGCGGGCGCCAGCTTGTAAACGGCATCGTCACCATAGTTGAAAATTCACCTGTCGGTTTCTCGCCCGTTATAAGAACCAACGAAAATCAAATTACGAGATGGTACGTCGACGTTAACACGATGTCATTGCCAATCGATCGATTTATTACGAAATGAGAATTAGAAAATGTTTTTCTCATACGTTTAACGCTTCAATCGATTCCTCAATATTATTTTCATTTACTTTTATTCGAACATATAAATACGTATATAATGTGTGACCCGTTCATTCTCGTCAAATCGATTAACTCCGCAAAACAAAAAGTGAAGAAATAACGATGAAACGATATAATTTGCATTTGAAAATTTTCCGTTTGAAATATAAATTCAAATGAAAATTGTAAATGAGCATAAAGGCCTTGCTATTGTCGGTCGAATTGCATTATCGCACTGATTAACATTAGAGCACGGATTTAATATCGCAGTGGCTTTTTGAAAGAAATTATTTTCTATTCGTTCGTAAAAGAGAAAAAAAAAATAGAAAGGAAGAAAGAAAGAAAGAAAGAAAAGAAAAAAAAAAAAAAGAAAAAGAAAAGAAAAAAGAAAAGAAACAAAAAAAGAATCAAAAAAGTCGAATTAATCGATTTGCCTTATAAAACGGATTATATAACGATCGAGAAATCATCAACGATCAAATAAGAAAGGTAATAACGAAGATAAAGAAAATTATAAAACGTATTAATTGAGCTTTATCGTTCGGTTGTAACATCGTTTAAATTTAATAGCTTTGATGGAGGTAGAGTGAGTGTGTGTTTGAAAGAGAGAGAGAGAGAGAGAGAGAGAGAGAGAGAGAGAGAGAGAGAGAGAGAGAAGAAAGAAAAAAAAAAAGGATCGAAAAGTACATATCGGTCGAAGGGATTCGTTGTAAAGTATATAAGTCGAAATACTCGCGAGGAACGTGTCTCTCTAAATCATGAAACTTCCGTTAAAACTTTCTGTCTGTGTGCAACCTCGAACGGACTTTCTTTCTCTGTGCACATAAGCTCCTAGGATCAAAGGATTAAGAAATAGAAAAGTAAAAGACTGTCGACCATCAAACACCAGGGAAAAGGATCGAGGTAAACGGGGGAGGGAGGAGGGGATAGAAAGAAGACAGGAGGAAAAAGAGAAAAAGGGGGTAAAAAAAGGGTTGGGTGGAGCGGGGAGATAGGGTGGGGGGTGGGGGGAAGGGAGAAAACGAGAATAAAAAAAAATAAATATTTTTCACGCGGGTTTTTAATCTTTTTCTCTTTTTCCCCCTTCTTTTTTTTTTTTTTTTTTTTGTCATGCACAGTTTGATCATCATCAACATTTAATGACGTATACGTTTCAATTGGCTACTACTAGGATGGAAAATAAATTTTATCACCATGAAAAAGTTAAAAGCAAAGAATGGAATAATCTGAATGTTAAGTTAACATACGTAGTTCATTTGTAAATATGACGGTGTGTAAATATAAGTCCGTATACGTATTACTTATTGGCGAGTACTAACACATTTAATAAGACTAAGTATATTATAATACGAAAATCTGTTAGTAATATTCATTCTAGAAAAATTTGCTTTTGTATGGACTTCTTATTGTGAGAAGAACGGAGAGAAGGAGGGAGGGAGGGAGGGGAAGAGAAAGAGATAGAGAAGGACAGAGAAAATAATTACCTCGCTAATGCTACCCTCTTGAACTGTAAATAATCTTCTCATCGTAACGGACAAAAAGAAATAAAAAAATAAAAATAAAAAAGAAACACAAAACAAAACAAAATAAAACAAAAAAAGAAAATATATATATATATATATATATATATATATATATAATAATTTTGGCGTATGTAAAAATGGTGGAAAAATCGTGACGAAAAAATGTTTGAGAAAAAACAAAAAAAAAGGAAGGAAAGAAAAAGAAATAGAAGGGAAAAGAAGGAAATAGGAAATTCGGTGAAACTGCTAATGGATTATCCAATGAAATATACATAAATATTGATTTTACGATTTTTCATGTACGAGCTATATTAGAGGTAACATGAAGTCTTGCTAATGAACGAAAAAAAAAAAAAAAGAAGAGAAAAAAGAAGAAGAAAAAAATAGAAGAGGAAAGAACAAACAAAAAAGATTTTCATCCTATGTTTTCCCTTTTTTATTTTTTTACTCTTATTCTTCTTCCTCCTCTTCTTCCTCTTCTTCTTCTTCTTCTTCTTCTTTTTTTCTTTTTCCTTTCTATTTTATTGCAACGAAATGACATATAACACTGACTAGTAAGTAAATTATTGTAAAACTGGACGTACGGTTATTTACATCAAACCGGATATAGAATCCCTTTGATGGAACAGCGAATGAATATTGTATATCCTATAAAGGGAGACAATAATCCTTGGACGAACAACCCCAGCAAGCTCAATATACATTATGGAAGTTAACATGTCTCATATATACATATATATAATATGTGACATATATGTATATATGATATATAAGTAAACATGTTATATACATATATATATATATATATATATATATATATATATCCTCCCTTCTCGTTCTCTTTCTATGAATATAGTATGTTCTATGTGATATAATGTATATGCATATTAACACAAATGCATAAGATTCTAATGCAATCCAATAAGTTTCGAGTTCATTGACTCAGATATATTAAGACAGAAAAGTATATTATAATTTCATCGGGAACTAATTCTAATCCCAACAACTAATTCTATCTTGATTAAAAATTAATTTTTCTTATTTTATACGTCTGATTAAATCGAATAGCGCGTATAATATCACGGATGCGAAAATTCATTGAAATGAATAAATGTTGAAGGAGAGCTACGTATTTCATTCTTTCGTTGAATTTTTGCCAATGAAAAGATGACAAGTGGTACGGTAGGTAAGGTTTCCTCCTAAATGCACCTACCCCTTCCTTCCACACCCACCATCCCTCCCCCCAACGGTTCTATGACCCCAGAAGAAATCCCATAAGACCTAACTCACTTCACTTGCCCACTTTTCTCTTTTATTCTCTTTTCATCTGTTCTCTCTTATTTGACCGTTCCACGTCTTTCATAGTTTCTAGAAGCGAAGAAAATCGAAATTAATAGTTGCACAAGATCGAGGAAATGTCATTTTTTCTTTTCTTTTTTTACTTTCTCCTGTCAATAAAGTAATATAACTAAATGATAAGGTGTACTATCGTTAAAAGACGACTACTAGGAGTATATCGTTATGGATTTTGTAAAAAATTTATATTCTTTCATTGATTTCGTTCGAGCTTGAACCTTGATAACAACATTTGATAAATTTTATCAATAACCTATATAATAATTTACGAAAAATGTACCGATTTCAAATTAACATATTTCTCTTAAAAAATGAAGATACTTTTTTCACATCCCTTTTTGCCATTTATTTATTTTTTTTCTTTTTATTTTATTTTATCGTGAAATGTGTTTTAGTTTTGAGAGAGAGAGAGAGAGAGAGAGAGGGAGAGAGAGAGAGAGAGCGAGAGAGAGAGAGAGAAAAAAAATTATTTTCAAATAAAATAAAACAAATTGTCATAAAATGATATTTAAATTATATATTAAAAAATGGAAAGCCAACATATCTGAAAGGTATTAAGAGGATTGATAATATTTTTTATGATTAGAAATGTTTTTTCTCTTTCTTTTTTTTTTTTCTTTTTTTTGCGTGTATTTCGTCGGAGCCTCATAAATAATCGTCGTATACTCAACTTAATCTCTGAAATATAAAAAAGAAAAAGGGAAAAGGAAAAAGAGAGAGAAAAAGTAAAACAAGAGAGAGAGAGAGAGAGAGAGAGAGAGAGAGAAATTTTAACAAGAAATTAAAAAAAAAAAAAAAGAAAAAAAAAAAGAAAAGAAGATAAAAGGAAGAAATAAAAAAAAATAAACAATGCATCGAATTAATTCCCGTCGAGAGAGAATTAACGACGACGTTTTAAAGAAACCTGAGGGGTCTCTCTCTCTCTCTCTCTCTCCCTCCTGCCCTTCTACCCTCTCTTTCTCTCTCTCTCTCACCTCTTCGACGTCACTTCCGTGATTTTTCCGAGCTTTCATTCGGTCGACACACGACGGGACGGTGCTGGTACTCACATCTCTCTCGCAGTTAATGGCTGGCAAAGTACGTTTTAGCGTTGCCCACTCAAGTGCTCGGCTATGCAGTTCGCGTTAATTATGGTTGTAAGCTGAAATTGCGATCATATCGACGCGCCGGTAACGCTGTTAACTCGCCGCAGTTCTCTCTCTCTCTCTCTCTCTCTCTCTCTCTCTCTCTCTCTCTCTCTTACTTTCTAAACCATACGTACGGTGGTTACGTGTTAATTCAACGCTAAAGTCGACTTCGGAACTCGTGCGAATTAACACCGGTAATGATCACGGTACGTTAATTGCTAGAAAAGAAAATTTCGAAAGGACTTAACTATTTCGAAAAAGGAAGAAGGTGATACCGGTTAAATATCCGACAAGATTCTCTAAAATCTACTACGATCATTCGTAGGAGATAACGTTAACTAATCGTAGAAAATGTTCGTACGCTTGTGGAATACGATTATAATCATTGTAAGAACGTGTCCCAGCTTTCATATTAAACTCAATGATCTCTCTCGCTCGCTCTCTCTCTCTCTCTCTCTCTCCTCTTCCTTGATTTGAATTCGCATTTGTTGCTTGAAGTTTGGAAAGTTTAGAACGATCCCGTTACGACGAGAAGGTATGTTAGGATGTTTCATGTTCTTCGAAAATATTATATTCCAAAGGAGATTGTCAGAACTACATCGGTTCTTTTTTTTTTTCTTTTTTTTTTTCAAAACGAAAAAAAAATTAATAAAAAAAAGAGAGGAAAAAAATAAGAAGAAATAAAAAATAAAGACGAATAACAAAATAAAAAAATAAAATGAAGAAAAAAAAAGAAAAAAGAAAAAGAAAAAAATCCGTCAAGGAGAAAGAAGGAAGATAAAGAAAGAAAAAAAAAAAAAAGAAAAAAGGAAAAAAGAAAAACAATCAATCCATCGAAACTCATATAACAAAAGAAAAATCTTTCTGAGAGCAGAACTTTGATTTTCTCGGATAATGCACCAGTTTTTTTTTCTTCTTCTTCTTCTTCATCTTCTATCTTTCTCTTTCTTAGTTCACCGCAGCTCTCTCTCTCTCTCTCTCTCTCTCTCTCTTTCTGTTTCTTCGGACAGAACCGCGAAGAACTCTCCTCTTCATTTCCTCCTTTTGCATCTTGGAGCTTGACTCGTACCTCTTCATCGTCTTCGAACTTTCTCGACGTGGATTTACGACTCCTCCATGGCGATGTTGTCGCTTAAAACGTTCCTCCTCCTCCTCCTCCTCCTCATCCACCTCCTCCTCTTTCTCGTCCACCACTATCACCTCCTTCTTTTCCTTCTCTTCCTACTGCAACGATCCTGTATCTTTCCCAGCTAAGGATTAGGTACTCTTCCCTTAAGTTACTCTAGACGAATCTAAGAAGGAAAAAGAAAGAGAGAGAGAGAGAGAGAGAGAGAGAGGGAGGGATTAGATCCACTAAGAATATCGAAATAAAATATTATCAAATGGTACGAATTGTTCAATCATGACAAATCCAATCAATCTCAAGTTCATTGAAAATGTGCACAACAGTTGCAAAGAACATTATTATTATCTATACTCGACGATGTCTCGAACAAACTCGAATGAAGTCGTCGAACGATAATGATCACTTCATATATACGATTGGAGTGGAAAAAGAAAAAAAAAAAAAAGCAAAAAAAAAGAAAAAAAAGAAAATGAAAGAGAAAAAAGAAATAAAAATGAAAAAGAAAGGAACAAAAAGAAAAGGATCGATATATACAGACACAATTACGTTACGATATTGTATCGAATAAATCTCGCGTAACAAGGAGAGTAAATATCTACGTCCCGTAAAGAGAAATCTCTACGCCATAGATACAAATATCCACTACTCGAAACTCTCTCTCCCTCTCTCTCTCTCTCTCTCTCTCTCTCTTTCAAACATATGTATATATGTATATCGTTGGTCGACGACGATCAACGAGTGCGAACGTCTATTGGGCCATTATTTGTAGTTCTTGAACACCCGTTAAGAATCCCCTGTTATTTTCTTCCATCTCCTTTCATAATCGTTCCTTTTTCTCTTCTTTTTCTCTTCGAACCCAATGTTCCCGACGATAATAACTTTCACGATATTAAGATATTATGCAATCGGTTTTTATATACGTTTCGATGTCAAAAATAAATGGAAAGAAAAAGAGAAATAAAAAAAGAAAGAAGAACAAAGAAGAAAGAAACAAAAAAAAAATATATATATATGGTTTGACAAAAAGTAACGAACTATTTATTAATTGTTCCCGTTTATTAACGCAGTATTATGATTTATCCGTGACCGCGAAAACAAACTTTTCGATCGAAGAATATGTATCCATAAATGGTGCCACGTTGCCAATAGCGTGCTCGGTACGTCGAACTAACACGTTTACCATCAAACACGATAGCAATAATGGTGGTAATAGCGCGTATTATCTACCCCATATAATAACTAATTGCCGTTTCATAACCAACGAGGCCAGCAGCCTCCTCCTTCTCCTCCTCCTCCACGCAACCCTTCCCAACTTGTTGTTGTTGTTGTTGATGTTATTGTTGTTGCCTCATGGATCTACGCATAATGCTAATAAAGCAATCAAATATAAACACCGTTAACAAAATAGAATTTTATCGATTTTATCGTACGATAGGAAATGAGGGAGAGTGAGAGAGAGAGAGAGAGAGAGAGAGTAATATTACCAACGTAATCATATTATTTTCGTATGACATAAGCGTAGAAACACGTTTTCTACTGCTCGTTCGCATATACCTATATATGTATACATACCTACATATATAGTATGTTAACGAAGGTGTCTCTCGCGTAACGCTATATCAGAAGCGGTGAGATCATGTAATCGTGTAAGTGGAGAAAAGCGGAACACCGTAATGTATCCTTGGAGAAGTTCCATCGAGTGCCGCGAATATATGGTTACTTCGTATACAGATATATCTTCATACTATATATATGTATATATATATATATATACATATACATGTAAACGTGTAAATGGATAATATATATATATGTATATATGTTTATACATATATATATATAAATATATTTATTTATACGTATGTATATAGCTTTGAATATGAGAATGGTAACGGTTTATAGTCTCGATCGAAGATGCAATTTGTTCAAATAAATCGAATCGTTGTAAACGTACCACCAAAATGGTTTATCAAAGTGAACGAAAGAGAAAAAGAGAAAAAGAGAGAGAGAGAGAGAGAGAAAGAGAGAGATCATAAACTCGATTTTTTTCACATACATACATATATATATATATATATATATATATATATATATATATATATATATTACAAATAATAATAGCGATGATTTAAAAACAAGAATCGATGCCAGACAACTTTTAACGAGGAGACGAGGTAGATCTATTTTGTGTCTATATATATATGTTATATATATACACATACATATACACAAGTACTTCAAAGCTATATAATGATCGGAAAAAGGGGTTGTACTTTGTTTGAAGGGGGCAAAAAAAAATAGGGGGAGGAAAAAAGAAAGAAAAAAAAATTTTAAGAGAAGAAGAAAAGAACGTCGTCCACATCGGCGTGTCGTAAAGTTCATTTATTGCAGCATAGACTCTCTCTCTCTCTCTCTCTCTCTCTCTCTTCGTAAGCTCTTCGAGTCATTGAACCAAGAATTTTTTTTTCTTAAAGTCTATACTTCGCGATATATATATATATATATATATTTACGTACATGCCCACATAGATATATAGTAGCTTCAAGATTCTCTCTTTCTCTATCTATCTATCTATCTATCTATCTATCTATCTCTATCTCCTCCCTATCTCTATCTCTATCTTCCATTCTCTTGTGCACGCCTACGTCATTCTCGATATAATCCTCCTATGCGCGCGATCCATCCTCCAGTGGAAGGCCCACTTGCCGATCGATAACTCGAACGGCCGAACATTATCGTTCATCGTCTTTAGCGCTACGATTCGTTATCCCACAGTGTCCTCCTCTATACCTCAGAGAACCGATCCTGATTGTTCGTAGAAGAAACGATTTAGCTTTTGTCAGATAAGCCCGTATCGATGGAGTTCAGAATGTGGCCGAACTTTAAAGTCGATCTCTCGCCCAACTGGTATTTCCGTCTTGTCTAAGTTTGAATTTACGGGGAAGAGAAAGCCACCCGACCTGCGACGCGTTTTTCTTCTTCTTCTTCTTCCTTTTTTTTTTTTTTTTTTTTTTTTTTTTTTTTTTTTTTTTTTTAATAAACGATATACGCGATAAGAAAATATCAAGATTCATCCCTAGATGAGGTTATTGTATATATGATATATACTTTTCCATTTTCTTTTTTTTTTTTAATCTTCTCATACATATATATATATATATATATATATATATATATATATATATATATTACGAAAAGAGATCGAGAGAAAATATATGGAATCGTATATATGGACGATTACGATCCACGCCTTTTTAACACGTGCAAACTGTATATTTACACGCTCTGACGTTTTATGTATATTCGTATCGGCCGTTTACAAACCCGATTCGCGTAACATTAAAAGGGCGTTTCGTAATAGCGTTTCGTCGTGAGTACGATGACGGCTATAATTTAACCGCGACGAAAAGCTACCGAGAACGAAAAGGGCCAATAAAACGCCGTGTCGACTGGTCGGTCGGTCGGTCGGTCGGTCGGTCGGTCGGTCGGTCGGTCGATCAGTTGGTCGATCTCACGTAATAAAGGGAACGAAATCAAGAAGAGAACGTTTGCTCGCGTGCACTCTCAGTACGGCCTTCCTACGCGTCTAGTTCTAATCGCTAATAGAGGTAGAAAAAGGAAAACGAATAGCATGTATTTATGTGTGTACACAGAAAAGTATACATAAGCGCGTACGGCCATTTGTCATAATTACAAGAAAGAGAGAAAGACAGAGAGACAAAGAAAGATAGATATATAGATAGATAGATAGAAAGAGAGAAAGGGTAGATATATATATATATATATCACAGGATTTGTCGGTCGACCGTTTGATAAATATTATTAGTTATAACTAGATTTTCATAAAAATAATCGTATTTCATTTTAGATAGATAAATTCTATTCGGTTCGATTCGGTTCAACGAACTCGTTAACAAATTGCTGGAATTTCGATCTATCTAATGTTCATTGTTAAAATATATAGAAATCGTTTTAAAAGATAACGAGTAAGAATCGAAGAGAGAGAGAGAGAGAGGAAGCGGCTGATAGAGAAAGAGAGATATAAACGGAAGAGTGAACTCACGTATCGGTAACTTCTCGAGCGAGTTATCTTGACAATTCGATGGCCGTAGAAACGAGAGAAACTTGTGCTCACTGGCTCGAGGCTACCGATGATGGTTATGGTAGTGATAGTGTTAGTGGTAGTGGTATCGTTGCTTTGCTTCCGATTCGAAGATAAGAGACTCGATGTTACACACGCCTTCTTCTTCAAACCAACCGACGACATAAATTACGTTTACGTACGAAAACGCCGTGGGGTCGTCCTCGTCGTAGTATCGATATTTTCTTTAACGTAAAGAAGTTGATTCAACTTGATATCCTCATGTATACCCCCTACCGATCGATTTTATATCGAGAAAAGATAAGATTCAAAACTTAATTACGTGCTTACATTTACTTTCTTCTTTTCTCCATTTTTCGAATGACATCGATATGAAAACATCGATATCGGAATGAAATATTTTAATTGATAAGTAACTAAGTAAAATAAGTAAGTGTAATTAAACGATCGAGAAAAACAAAAATAATGAAGAACAAAACACTTTAGTACGTTCTCTCTAATTTTTAACTCAAAATCTCTCGTCGTAACCGACGAGGTATGAATTTTGTTGTTTAACATGTAGGAGGTATTTATATTATATTTCTTCGGTCCCTTTTAAAAATAATATAAATCAGACTGGAGAACTTCCGAGTTGACTTTCACGAGACAAGTAGGAAACACAAAATTAACGAGACGTTTAGAATGCAGAGTGAACTTCTCTCTTTGTGTATACATGTATATATATATATATATATATGTATGTACGAACGTACGTATATACACACACACACACACACATATATATATATGTATGTATGTATCTGTGTCAGGAGAAGCTCGAGTGTGCCAACGAAGTAAATGCGTTTGCATTTCCTGTCCCGCGAGCGCTATCTATCCGTTTGCAGTTAGTTATCTCTCTTTCTCTCTCTCTCTCTCTTTCTCTCTCTCATAGAGAGAAGGCCGCGCAATTCGTCTCGAAATTTCGAACGTGTCGTACGAGAGACAACGTTCAAAGCTCCTTGTTGCTTCCATATTTTCTGCATA
>NC_140812.1:10925000-10937500 GCF_050613455.1 Vespa mandarinia | reverse complement strand
TACGTTTGTCTTAATTCAGTATATATCGAGATGCCAACCGTTAATGGACCCGAATTTGCTTCCCATTAAGATGAGATACGAGCGTGCGAGATGTTAGCCCGCCAATCCTTCTCCCTTTCCCTTCTCTCCCTCAACCATCGTCCTTCTCTTCGTCCTCCTCCTTCATCTCATCCAACACCAGCACCACCACCTCCGTTAACCCTATCTGAGTCGTTAATTTTAACGATCGTTAGGGTAACACCGACGCCGACCAATCCGGAAGAGAGACGGCGACGTCTATTAACGATCGGAGCATCCTCGTATCGTCCAAGAGAGGATATATCGATGCGAAATGTCGATGGTCTTGGACATTCGCGAGCTTATTCCAAAGAGGATTCGTGACGTAGATCGAAGGATTTAACTGGATTACACGATCGAGTAATTTACAATTTTCATAGGCATCCAAGTTTACCTACCTATCTCCTTGAACAATCCTCTACGTTCACGGGAATTGCAATTCATCGGGGCGAGGGGTGAGGCGGGGGCGGGGGGTGGGGGGGGGGGGTAGGAGACTCGATAAGATCAATCGCTAAAATTGAACGTTATCTATGGTTTATCTATCTGTTATATACGTAATGATATAGGATTAATTGACCAAATGATGTTTAGTACCAGTATCGCGTCTTGTGTCAGCTCGTAATATAGCTCGGTATAGGCCGAGGTTAGATCCTTCCCTTATGATAAATCCTCTTATCAACGTAATCTTAATGAGTTACCCGAGTAATTATATCCCTAGGTCTCGTTATGAATTATTACCGCGTTACACGTATAATGTTATAACGCGTATTCGTAAAGAAATAAAAAAGAAAGAGAGAGAGAGAGAGAGAGAAAGAGATAAAATAAACAAACGTTATCAAACTGAATAATCAGATATTTTGGAAATAATAATCGAAATAATTCGTACGAACGATAATTCTTCAGACGATTTACAAATTCGCTTAATGACAATAGTAACTAATTTTTCATTTTTCTTTTCTTTTCTTTTCTTTTCTTTTCTTTTCGACAAGGAAAAAGTTCCGCAGAAGGTGAAGGCACGGACGATTAACTTTCAGCTACGGTTAGACTTGTTAAAGAAACGACCCTACTCGTTGTTGGCCGTACTGTTCGGTAAAAGGTACCACGGCACCTTATTTCCTTTCTTACGATGCCATTCCACATATTTCTTGTCATAAGTCCCTCGTTCTCTAGGTTGAAATGACACGTATATACCATAAACCAGTTCGTTATCGTCTAATCTACAAGACCGGTAACACGTTCCGCGAAAGATCTTATCTAACGACAATAATTATTTCCTTAAGAAAGAGCTCTTTTAATTCCACTTGAACGTCACGGCAAAAACCGAATGTCGTTAATTTATTCGTGCTAATTTATTCGTTATAATTCCATCGAATATCTGTGATATATATATATATATATGTGTGTGTGTGTATGTGTGTGTGTGTACGTATGTACGTGTACATTTGCTCATTTTGTTTTTCCGCTTGCTTGCCCATTTTACTTTTTCTTTTTTATTAAAATTCATCAGGTAAATAAAACTGTGCTGCTTAAGTTATTTTTTTGTCTTCGTCATTTTCTTTTCTTTTCTTTTTTTTTCTTTCTTTTTTTCTTTTTTTTTTTTTTTATTATTATCATAAATTATCATAATTAATTAACCAAACTTCTCGCGGTGCGAGTTCGACAAATTTTCTTCTTTTTTATTAGAGAGAGAAAGAGAGAGAGAGAGAGAGAGAGAGAGAGAGAGATCCACTACCTCCGTGTTTTAACAAAGCTAACAGAATTTTATTCTTCCCTTTTACTAGAGCGACCTTTTAGCCGTTCAAAACCCCAACCACCGATTCCATTTTACATGCAGACCTCGGCCGACGTTGGTACGTGGTTTCGTGCCAAAATATCGGACCTTCCCTGGGAGCTCTCTCTTGGTACCGACGAAAATCGATTACATACGAACGAACGTCCTCTAGACCGAACATCATTAATGATAGCGTTAGCAAGAGGTGCACACCAGGAGGATGAGAGTGGAACTACCGACAAAGCCGGTAGTCGCGTTAACGACTCTTTGATAGTGAACGACTCGACAGCTGTTAATGCGCAATTAAAACGGCACTGATAGACGGAGAAAATTAAAGAGAGAAAGAAAATTGAATATATATATACATAGAGAGAGAGAGAGAGGGAGAGAGAGAGAGGGAGAGAGAGAGAGAGAGAGAGAGAGAAGTAGAAAAATACTCACAACGGTTGGTATACCCGCATCGTTAATGGTATATTCTGACAGGATATACCATCTAATTATGGTTAATGAAAACGTACAATTATTGGCACGTGCTATCTCTTTCTCCCTCCCTTTCTCTCTCTCTCTCTCTCTCTCTCTCTCTCTCTCTCTTACTCTCTCTCTCAAAAAAAAAAAAAAAAAAAAAAAAAAAAAAGAGGCAACAATTTTCTTAATTGATACAAATACTTATGAATATTTCTTTTTTTTTTTCATACTTCTATAATGACTTTCGTAATTAGAAATGCAATTACTTAACACCAAGGGCTCGACGATAAAATTATAAGAAATATTCTAAATGTATAAAGGAAATCGTTAAGCCAACAAATTTATGAGAATTGTTTCGATGTTGGAGATAATATATATATATTATATATATACGATTTTATTACTAAAGAAATGTTTGCGCAAATACATACATACATACATACATACATACATACATACATACATACATACGTAGATACTCACAGAGAGATTTAAATCAAAGGAATTCATCGAAGCGAATGATACTTCGAAGCGAGGAAGGTTCTATGTTCATCATCGAAAGTTCTTTAACGCTTATCACGTGTTATCATCGTATATGTCGACGATTTATCGAGAGAATTCTCTCTCTCTCTCTCTCTCTCTCTCTCTCTCTCTCTCTCTTTCTTTCTCTTTTACGCTTCCTTCCTACTGCATCGTTTCATCCAAGTTTATCTCGATCGACTTGACTCTCTTCTTCGAAGTCTTCTACTCGATTTTGCCTCATTTTTCCAGATTCGACGTTTATCGGCCATCGGCAAGACTATGTTTCTCTGTCCTCTCACTCTCTCTCTCTCTCTCTCTCTCTCTCTCTCTCTTTCTCTTCGTGAACTCGGCTCGAACGTTTAGAGTGATCGACACCTTTTTTCAAAGTGAAACGCGTAAGTAAGTACCTACCTAACCATCTACCTACCTTTATCGCTCATCGCGTTACTTTACGAATGATGACTTCGTTTTCTCTTCACGGTTTCTGAACATCGACACGATTTACTTGTAAAAGACTATGACATGAAAATGAAAAAGATCGAGAGGATCTCTTTGAGTTGAATGATCGCGAGTCGATCGTCCCACGTTTCGTATGTACGTAATTATATATAACTATGTCCATATATATTATTTACATACATACATACATACATATATATGTGTATATATATATATATATATACGCACATATATATACACATAATATATACATATATAGGTAAATACGTGGGTCGCGACTTTAGCTCGATGTGCTCAATGACTATATTTACAGACGTGGCTCGCTTAACCGTAGAGACTACTCTTGTTGTGTGTTGTACATATGCGTGGATCGGTTAAGCCGCGCTACGTGGGCGCAACGGACGGTAATTGAAGCCGGACGGCTTTTGCGACACTTCCGCGTTGATTGAAGTCAATAGGCGATCCGATCCCGAGCCACGACCGCAGAAAAGTCTACGTCAATGACATCGCGCGTCCGGACGCGTTCTTTTCCCTTTCTCCTCCTACCCACATCTCTCTCTCTCTCTCTCTCTCTCTCTTTCTCTCTTCCTCTCTTCCTATTTCTCTATCTATCTATCGTATTCATTATTTATTTTCACAATTCTCGTATTAATAATTGGAAAAAGAAAGAAAAAAAAAATAATAATAATAAATAAATGTCATACAAATCGATTCCCAATTTAGTCAGATTTTATCCATTTGACCGTGTTGTTGAGCCTCGTCTGATAATTAAAACTAATCGGATTTTACGAATAGCTTGAAATCTCGCGTACATCCAACAAATCGTTATAAACTCCCCGTGCACAACTGCGTTGCTAAAATACGCTTGAATTTTAAAGCAACATGACCGATCATTACTCTCGTAATGCGCGAACGTTTATAAATATTTGATCGAATTCGACAAAAATGCAAGACCAACGAGTATGTATGTATGTACATACATTTGTACAGATAAAAATGGTTATTATTATTTCAATGGAATTTTCATGAATGCAATATGATACATTCGTGTTTTTTGATCAATCTCAAAGTATACCGATAAATTTTATTTTCAATAATCAATGACGGATATACATACACACGTATGTAATATATCGCGAGCTTTCAAGTTTTTTTTTTATTTTTTTATATTTTTTTTTTTTTTTTTTTTTTTTTTTTTTTTTTTTTTTTTGAAAAATTTTGTTATGTAGAAGAAAAGAAAAGAGAAAGGAAAAAGAAGAAAAAAAATATTTTTTAAAATCAACAAAAAAAAAAATAAAAAAAAATGTAATCAAACATAAAACATGATATAAAAAATGACAAAAGGAAATACCATGCACGGTCGGGTTTAATTTTTCATTTCTTTTCTTTCTTTTTTTTTTTTCACCCCCATGATTTCTCGTTAATTCAATATGTAGGTATAGCGTTAGCTGCATCGAACGATGTGTGTGCATCGACCGTAAAATTGTATTACGAATGCTTCCAAGTGAATTATACTGATTTCAAAAATTTACCTAAGCGTGATCGTGTATTTTCTACGCGCTATATAACCAACGTCCATTGTTTTATTATATATTCAAATACACCCGGAATACTCGCGATCGTGGAAATTCTACGGAAATTTTTATAATCGATGAATAGGCGTGGGACGTGGGGGAGGAGGAGGAGGAGGAGGAGGGGTTGAAAAAATAAAAATGAAAATAAAAATAATATTGAACAAAATAAAAGAAACGGAGGAAATAAATAAAAAATAAAAGAAGGAAGAAAGAAAAAGAGGAAAATAAAAGAGAAAGACTTCGTGAGAATGACAAGACAGACAAAACAATGTAATTTATTAATTTTATCAATCGTAATGATCGAATCGAAATAGTCCGACAGGGTTTCCTCGCGTTATTGGAAAAGTTGAAGGAAAAACTTTTAACGAAACTGATGACTCGGTTAAGAGGGATAGGAAAAACGGTGAGAAAAGAAGCTTCGAAAGAAAACGATGGTAGAACTCTCGTTGCGATAAACGAAGAACGATTTCTTAGATTTTGTTAGGGATGAGAGAGAAAGAGAGAGAGAGAGAGAGAGAGAGAGAGAGAGAGAGAGAGAAGTAAGAGATAGAAAAACGGCCGGTGGCGAACAAAAGCAAAGGCGTCGAGAAATAAGGACAAATCCAATCTGTGAAACTGGAAAAGAGACGTCGGTCAGCAGGAATGTCTTGGTTGTTCGCAGATCGTCGTCGCATTGTCGTCGCAGCTGTGTAACGATTCCTATAGCATCCCTTTTTTTCTTTCTCTTTCTCTTTCTCTATCCTACTCTTTCTTTCTTTCTTTCTTTTACAATATACTTGGTATATAGTAGATCGGATAGGCGGTCTACTCTTCTTCGCGTCCTTCTACCACCCTCACACTAATCGTAGAGTTCTTTTCATTCGACGATAAGAACAAAAAGACGATAGAAACAGAAAGAAAAAAAAAAAAGAGCAACGAAGAGAACTTGGTTGTTGTGTGTGTACTTCGAGAAGGAGGATGCTGAATCGCTCGATTGCATCATCAGTTACTTTAAAGAGTGTAGTAGTAGCAGTAGTACTGTAGTAGTAGTAGTAACAGTATTAGTAGTAGTAGTAGTAGTAGTAGTAGTAGCAGTAGTAGTAGTAATAGTAGTAGTAATAGTAGTAGTAGTAGTAGTAGTAGTAGTAGTAGTATACTAGTAGTAGTAGACGGTCGTTGACGGTATGTAACCCGAGCATTCAGTTCATCGTAATACCTTTAAATAGAAACGTACACATGCGATAAATTGTTGTCCATTCAGTACTTTATCCCCTTAGCACTGGTCTCCTCTCTCTATCACACACACACACATATATAAAATCACCACCACAATTACTACTACTACCACCAACCACAAGTTTCATGATTCTTTCGCGATTTACTTTTCGCGAGTCAAGCTTCTTCGATAACGGATATCCGGTTTAGAAGTTCGACGAGTTCGCTAGAAGTTTCAAGAGAAGAAGAAGAGAGAGAGAGAGAGAGAGAGAAAAGGAAAGAGAAAGAGAGATGCAGAGAGAAGGAAAGACCGGAAGAGGGTGGTTTCCAGCTCCTTAAGGCTAGCTGACCGAACAAGGAACCAAAATCGTGAGGAGAGAAAGAGCAAGTACAAAGGAACCTTTGTTCTCGACGAATCTTGCCCGTTTAATAGCGAGCCCGGTTACGGAACGGCCTAATGACGACAATAACGATGGTAATTCCTGCGATTATCCTTCAACATCGAGAAGGAGGATGTACTCGATCCAACCACGAATATCTCACTCACTCTCCTTCTCTCTCCCTTTTTTTCTCACACATTACTTTCTTCATTTATCGATATTTTTCAATGGTCCAAATCATTTCTTCCATCTCTCTCAATTCTCCTAACGAGGTATCAAAACGAGAATTTTAAATATTCGTACGTTTAAATATTTTTTTCGTACGTTTTCTCTACCTTTCTTTTTTCTTTATTTCCTTTTTTTTTTTTTATTTATTTGTTTTTTTTTTTCTTTTAATCTTAATCATAATCGAAACGAAATTTATTAAGCGCATAAAATTTTCCCCCACTTTTTCTCTTATTTTTCTTCTCTCCTTTTGCGGCCAATCACTTTTTCCCGCGCTCCCTTTCTCCCTTCTTCCTTCATCAGTGCCATTTTTTTTTCCAGTCTCCTCCTTCTCCAACCCAATCTCCTATTCACTCACATTTACTTGCGGTTCACGATAACAGGAGCTTTTCATTGGTAAGCCATTGTTTCTGGACGCGAGTAATCCAGTACGTTCAATTGCAGAGAAAGTTCATGCACGTAATGCGTCACGAGAGATCGTGTCAGTGAGGAAAACAGAATGGGCGCGGCAGCTGTGCAATTTTGTCCACGTCGAGAAAAATACAATATATGCACACACGCATGCACACAGACATCCATACATACACTCGAAAATATATAAGTGTATATATATATATATATATAAATCGTGGCAAAAACGTCGCTCATTCGCACCAACGCACTCTCTTCCTACGAATCCATGCGATAGAAAAAAAGAGAAAGAGAGAGGGAAAGAAGGAGAGAGAGAGAGAGAGAGAGAGAGAGAGAACTACGCTTTAGATTAATTTTTGGGAACGACGAAAGAAATAGCTTTGGTATACGTTCTTCGCATTTATATTCTCGAACGTTAGCGATGGAAATTAACGCAATTGGAATTTATTTGAATTATTATCAAAAATAGTCATTGTTTTTCTTTTTCTATTGGAATCCAAACATTCGTCAAAATTGCAAAGAGAAAATAGGAAGTCATGATAAAATGAAAATAGAGATAGAGATAGATAGAGTGAATGCGAGACGAATGTTCTTTATTATATTTTTATTGTTTTTTATTTTTTCATTATTATTATTTTTTCTCTCTTTTTTTTTTTTTTTTTTTTTTTTCTTAATATAATAATTACCTACAACATGTAACTAGCTAATTCAACGAGACATCAGAGAGTTCACGAGATGATAGTTAACGCGACACGCAAAAATGTCACTTTTTGTTGAGTCAGGACAAAGTCGGTGAGAATTTTTCTCATGCAGCACGTCCTCCTCCTAGTATGATGGCGGTGATGTGCGGAAAGGTGAAAACTGAAATATCTTCTTACACATATGGAAAAGTCATTGTGTTAGGTGTGCAGTACATACGTATATACGTATGCATACGTTTTTCAACGACCTGCGTATAAATAGTCGAGATACAAATATTTCGTTCGAGTCAAATATTTAATTTTAGCGGTGCGTAGAAACTTTAGAAGCGTGACATATTTTTCTTCGACTCAAAATAGAAGAAAAGAAAAGAAAAGAAAAGAAAAGAAAAAAAAAAAAATTGTTCTCTTTTTCCCCCATTTTATCTTTTCTCATCGGAGAACAATATTTTACTACGGTTTTGGATTAAAAGTTTTACGAGTTTGAGAGGACAATATTTTTTTGTCTTTTAACAACGAATCAAAATTATAAGACTATTATGCGTGTATAGTAAATGGTTTATTAAACGTATTTAACTGAATCGAAAATGATTCGAAAATACGATAAAATTATTATCGATCTTTGAGAAATATAAATCGAATAAATCACCAGGCCAACATTAACTTACTTACATATATCATCATAATCCACTCTGATACAGTAGTACTTAACGTGGCATCCATTTATCGATAAAACATACATACATACATACACACACACACACACGCGCGCGCGCGCGTGCACACACACACACACATACGTATATATATATATATATGTGTGTGTGTGTATATTTTTTTTCTTTTTCCTTTTCCTCATTTTAATTCGTCCAACGACACGTTAATGAGCATCGATAAAACGATAGCGTTACAACGAACAGAAATACCTGCGTGGACGAACGAGTAATGGAGAAGCCAGCCATTCTCGAGTGACGACAGGCGCGTACGTAACACGCGTATAAATTATACGTGCTTGCTGAATGGATCGATTTTCCACTTGTTCGAGTAATTAGCCGTTCCGAGATCACACAGATAGCGTATCGCGTGCCTCCGATTTGTTTCTTCCTATTCGAGCGACGAACTCGTGGAACAGGAGTCTCATTAAAATGCGAACTCACCGAAAACCCGACTCGTTAATACCTCTGGCAAATCAGTTGATTCTATATATCCATCTTTTTCCTCATTCGAGGACACTGATAATACTTATTATCATTCATAAAGCTCGAATCGTTTTGATGATAATAGAAGGGGAAAAAAGAGAGAGAGAGAGAGAGAGAGAGAGAGAGAAAGAAACAATTTAACGATTGAAACGACCGTCATGAAGTTTAAGTAGACACGGATATCTAATACGTTCGCACGAAAATGGTTAACTAAGCACTTTGCCGCAACTGTTTCCTATAATTTTGATCCCCTTTTCCAGTAGGGAACTGCTACTCGATCCTTTGGAATACAGCTTAGTCGATCGTTAGTTCGAGGAGTAATCTCCTCGACGGCTGACTTAACTCTGGGGTAAATCGAAGTTTTATTATTACTTAAGATGTGTATCATCCATATCTACTCTACCATACTTTCTCATCGTATACTATCCCGTCAACTTTTCTACGTGTCTAATCATTTTTATTGATAGGTAATAGATTATATACACACGCACACATACACACATACACACACACACACACACACACACATATATATATATATATATAAAAAATTCATTATATATAAAATATTATATATACATATATATAAAATGGACAATGGACGAAGAACTTCGTGTTCGTTGAAACATAAAATTAATCTTATTTTATGTACGTAACGATTAGTTAAATTCCAATGGAAAGTCATCTTGCGTGGGTGAACGAGACGAAACGCGAAAGTTCAAGGAGAACGGGTGATTCGTAACGCGTTTAAAATATTTTCTAAAGAATTAATATAAATTGTAATTTTTGTTTTCTTCCGTATTTGTCATAAGTAAGTACATAACGTATGTAGATATCTAGATTACTTAATCATAAAACGTTATACCTGTGTGTACATATAAAATCGATAATAATCGTCGTTGTAACAGTAATAAATGAAAAGTATATTGACGTTTAGATAGAAACACGATTAAACGTATGTAGTACATACTTGCATATGTACTTTAATAATGAACATAAGCGTAAATGTTCGAATAGGTGCTAAACGTTAAGCAGAATTGGAAATAACTTAGTACCAAATCGATCTTCCCTAGCGTAAACGCATCACGCGTTAGATTCGTAACGGGAAGCGTTAGAGTTATATTACCGACAAACTGGTATTTTGCCTTAAGCGCGAACGACGACAACCGATTAAGTTTGCAAATTACGCTCGCTCGTGAACACAATCGATCGCAGCTGCCGATTACCGAAAATGTAATTAAATTATACAATGGGGGATGATTTACAAGGCAGGCCGAACGGCCTTTCCTACAATTCTCGATTCTCTCCTACCGAACTCCGCATGATGAATTTCAATGCAAATGAATAGTCGAGAATTTTTTATAATTCTCAAAATAGAAAAACTAACAAAAAAGTAATAATAATAATAATAATAATAATAATAATAATAATAATAATAATAATAATAATAATAATAATATACGCCATCGATCCAGGAAGTGCAAACAACAGAGAATGGATATAATATCACTGATAATATTTGTAATAGAGATCATTTCCCAACAGCTTGAACAAAAAAGAAAAAAAAAAAGAAGGAAAAAACAAAAACAACACCTCAAAACCACACATCGGGATGCACATGAGAAAGTACAGAAGGTGATTATATTAAAAACGTGCACCATGGTAAGAATATTTTAGAATATAGAAGAGGAATATTAAACTTGGTCGGAAGCTCGTCTGATCAACCTAATATACCAAATAATGGGAGGAAGAAAAAAAAGAAACTAATAATAATAATAATAATAATAATAATAATAATAATAATAATAATAATAATAATAATAATAATAATAATAATAATAATAATAACAATAACAATAACAATAACAGTAATAATAATAATAATAATAAATCGATTATTATCCTCCAAGTAATCATAATATACTTTTTCGCCGATCGAACTACTAAAATGTATAAACTAGGATATTTAGAACACGAAATCCTACAACGAATTCAACAAGTAATATTAGTCAAAAAAAAAAAAATTTGGGTTAGGAATGAAATTTTTTTTTACTTTTTTTTTTTACTCTATCTCTCTCTTTCTCTCTCTCTCTCTCTCTCTATCTCTCTCTCACTTCTTTTTTTTTTGTCGTTTCCTCGTCCGAAGTAAACTCGGCCATGGTGCATTGCTCTCCGTCGGCCTAGTTAAATCCAGAAAGTCAATGTTGCAGATCGACGAAGCGGCATCCCGTGTGCTTGGTACATACACGTTTCAACTATAAATAGTCCGTGGATACGCGTCGGTACGTTTCACTGGAGTCTCTCAGCCACGGTAGGCAAACTAGTAGTCACTAGGGGCTGAGCTTAAGTCTATGAAGGAAGAGAAGAAATTCTGGTCTATCTTTGCCTCTATCTATCTATCTCTCTCTCTCTCTCTCTCTCTCACTCCTTCTCTCCACGGAAAATTTCTGAAGAGCTACAAAAGAGTATTAAAAAAAGAAAATTTAAAAATGAAAGAAAAAGAGTCACAGAGAAAGAGAGAAAGAGAGAGAGAGAGAGAGAGAGAGAGAGAGAGAAATTGTTCGAGACTGTCGAGGGATTCTTTTGATTTTACCTTCGGAGGGCAGGCAAACCATTGTGAGGGCCAACGACCTACTACGCACACATATACACAAACGGAAAAAGAGAAGGGCACATTACTGCTTACAGCAATCGAGTTATCCCAGGGCAGGTAGTCGATGCACGCCAGGTATGCGTGCTGCTATCTTCTTTCTTTCTCTCTCTCTCTCTCTCTCTCTCTCTCTCTCTCTCTCTCTTTCTCTCTCTTTCTTTCTCTTTTTTTTTCTCTCTCTTTTTCCCGCCCTTCTTCTTCTATATCCGTCCCTCCTTCACTCTCCTGCTTTGGAACGCGCTGGCTCATGGATACCGCACTCTTCTTCCACCTCTCAACATTTCTCTCTCTCTCTCTCTCTCTCTCTCTCTCTCGTTCTTTCTCTGTTTCTTTCTTCCTTTCTTCCCTCTTTGTTCGTTCTTCTTTTTCCGATTTGCTGGACCAAACCCGGGGAACTCGTTTACTTCCCGATCGAGGTGATCGCACCGTCCTGCTTGTGACGTTATTCCTGCTAGGTCAAATCGAAGCAGAAGCGGCGGGACCACAATCGAATCGTGCCATGGAAAGAGGCCGAATCTTTTGGACCCTGAAGCTTGGCTTTTATATTATTCGGATATCGCGATCGAGATACTTATATATCTACATGTATATATATATATATATATATATATATTCTCTTTTTCACGTGAAAACTAGAAATATAATAAAATCCATTTGTTCTCTTTTTCTTTTCCTTTGGTTTTTTTTTTTTCTTTTTTTCTTCAAAGCGTCAAGACATTTTATAAAATGCGAAATGATAAGAGGATATTTTATTTGTTGTCGATAGAAAAGGATGAAGAAAAATGTATAACTTAAAAGAGAACGAGCGTGCCGCCAGGCAACGAGCGAGTTGAAAAGGTCACCGCGCTAATGAGCATAACGAACCCTCATTTTTCTCGAACAACGAAACGAAACG
>NC_140812.1:10917500-10920000 GCF_050613455.1 Vespa mandarinia | reverse complement strand
GCTTGGGAGAGGAGGAGGGGGAGGAGAACGATTAACTACGAGAGTTCTCCCGCGTATGATGACTTAACGTTTATGAACGAGATTCACGCATGGTGGTATTATATGCATACGTTATCTCGTCGAACATTCGAACTCCTACTTTATTTCTCTCTCTCTTCCTCCCTTTCTATATATATATATATATGTATGTATGCTCGTTTATAAAAAGAGAGAGAGAGAGAGAGAGAGAGAGGCAAAGAAGACGTAGAGTGAAAATAAAATCGCTCGTTACGTGATTCTCCCGCGCATATAAGAACGACCAACAGGCGAGCCAACGTTTCTACGTTGGTGCGAGTAAGTAGATACCTACATACATAAGTACCTTTATATTTATGACCCTCGGCACAGTCTTGTTCAAAGAGTACGCTTGCCCCTAACGATTTTTTATCTTTAACTTTCAACGCTATACTCGCGTTTTGCATTTATAATATTAAAAATGGAAGAGTATGAAACAGAGTAAGTTTGTTTCTTCATTTTCTAATATTTTTAATCGTTCGTTAGGAGGATTCGTGATCGATTAAAAAATGAAGTAATAGGAATTTCTTTATCTCTCTCTCTCTCTCTCTCTCTCTCTCTCTCTCTCTCTCTCTCTCTCTCTCTCTCTATCTATCTCTCTATCTCTCTTTATGATCTATTTCTTATAACTATAGTATTATCATTCTAAATGTACTATGTGCTTTTTAGAAGGTGATCCACCTTATCCTTCGTGTCTACTACGATCTAATTAAACGTCACCGCGGGAACTGTCGTTATAGACGACAATCGAGGAAATCCAATTTAACCCCGTTAACGAAGCATCGGTTCGAATCAGCCAACGAATCGGCACGAATCTGTTCGTGACTACTACCGTACCAATCGTCGTCGTCGTCGTCGTCGTCGTCGTCGTCGTCGTCGTCGTCGTCGTCGTCTCTTTCTTCTTCTTCTTTTTCTTCTTCTATCCCCATGGAATACAAAAGTTCTTCAGACATCATTGAACGCAATCAAAATAGAACTTCTTTGTTCGAAGATGTATACGTATTTTAATTATATCAAATGAGAATTCTCGTTTAAATTTTGTTAGGATTAATTCGTATCGTATAATCGAAATTAATAATAATTAAATTGAACGACATGATATATATGTGTATATCAAATAATATCACGTTTCTTGGTAGATAACGAATAATACTAGAATATCATCTGGTAAGTCGATTAAAGGAAGAAACACAAAATAATTGTCTTATGAGTAATAAACGATAATAACTGCTCGCGCGCGTATTCATCATCATCCGTTTAGCTTCGTCAGCATTCGAGAATGATCAAAAACGAGACGATCGACCGGTTCCGTTCTTCCCTGCTCCCCTTTATGCCCTCCTCCCTCCCACCCTCTACCTTTTGGTATTACGGTCTTACGAGTTTTTCCTTAGCAACTTTTTCTTCTTATTCTTATTCCTCTTCTTTTTCTTCTTTTTCTCTTTCCCCCTCTTCTTCATCTTCCTCCTCCGCGAAACTTGGAGGAGGAAGAAGAAGAAGAAGAAGAAATCGCGAATGCTCGGCACGACTTTTCCAACTTGGCTTCGAACTCGTTCGGAAGTCAAGAAACGATCGAGGAAATAATTAATTCGCGCGGCTCCGATCTCTCTCTCTCTCTCTTTCTCTCTTTCTCTCTCTTTCTCTCTTTCTCTCTTTCTCTCTCTCTCTCTCTTTCGTACGACGCAAGAAATATATTGTTAAATTAAAATGGTACACGTTTATTATTAGAAGAACAAAAAAAGACAATGAAATAAAATAAACGATGAGTCAGTCAGTTTTTAATTTCTGATAAGAGAACGAATCTTCTGCGCAAAAAATTTATTGTTACATTAAATTGATACGTCTGTTATCGGAAAGAAAATAAAAATAAACGATGTCAATTGTTGCTTTTTTTCTCTTTTTACTTTCCTTTTTTCTTTTTTTCTTTTTTTTTTTTTTTTTTTTAATAATAATAGGAAAACAAATTTTATTATCGAATTGAAATAATATATCTGGTAACAGAGAAAAAAATAACAGGTTAATTGTCATTGTTTTTTTTTTATATATATATATATATACATATACAGGACAACGGACTTCTTTCATCAGAAATTTATTGTCAAATTTTGTCAAACTGAAGTAATACATTTGTTATTAGAAAAAAATAAATAAAAAAAAACCTTTTTTTTTTTCTTTGTAGAGAAACAAATTTACAGAATTTTAAAATATTCGTCAGAAATTTATCGTCATAATATGTTTATAATTAAAAAAAAGAAAAAAAAAGAAAAAAAAAAAATATATATATATATACAAAAACGTCAGTAATCGATTTTTTATTTTTTTTTAAGGAAACAAATTTTTTTCATAAAAAATTTATTGTTAAACTGAAATAATGCGGCGTTTATTATTATTAAAAAAAAAAAAAAAAAAAGAAATAAATAAATGATATTTATTTTTCTTTCTTTTCTTT
>NC_140812.1:10890000-10912500 GCF_050613455.1 Vespa mandarinia | reverse complement strand
CTTGAACGCCATGCTATTCCGGGTGTAACAGGAATGGAGAAGAGGGGGTGGGTGGAGCGGGATGAGAAAGAGAGAGAGAGAGAGACAGAGAGAGAGAGACAGAGAGAGAGAGAGAGAGGGAAGGGAGGGAGGCAGTGGTGAGTGGGCCCGCGATACGAAAAGGAGTCTCTGAAAATGGTTGCTGCCGCCACCATCGCTCCGCGAGTTAACTAATGAATTCCGGCGCGGTTATACCTCGACGGCTCGACTGCATTTCGAGGTCTTATCGTTGGTTGGAAATCAGCCTGCTTGGCAGATGTTCGCTAAAATCTCGACCTCTCTCTCTCTCTTTCTTCTTCTTCTTCTTCTTCTTCTTTCTCTTCTTTCTTTTTTTACTTTTCTCTCTCTTCTTTATTCTGAGCATCCACAGAGAGCATCACCTTTACCTAACATCCTTTCTTCGTCCAACGAAGAAGATAACAACCTAAGACGCTAAGTGCAAGCTCTTCGAGGATGCAAAAGCAGTAGCATCGCGAATGCAGCCACGAAACGCATTTTCCTTTTCGTCCTTTCACGATCAACCTGGTGGCATCTTGAATGCTCATAGCGAACACCAGTACAATCCTTTTCTTTCAAAATAAAAAAAAAAACTATTTCCTTTCTAGTTTTACCTTAGAAAAGTATTCCATTTCGATTGGTCTTGTTATATTCGTATCTAATAAAGAAATGTTATCGTTTTTCTTACTACTTTTCTTTATCGAAAAGGAAGAGATAAAGAAAGATAGAAATAGAGAGAGAGAGAGAGAGAGAGAGAGAGAGAGAGAGAGAGAGAGAGAGACAGAGAAAGAAAGAAATTTTCTCTTGATCAAATTCTACAGCCAATTTACGATCGGTATTTCGAGTTTATCTCATTTACCATTACGATATTAAACATTACATTCGTAAAATATCAAAAGGGATATTTTCAGTTGTGTTTGGAAAAAGGAAAGAACCGAAAGGAAAGAAAACGAAAGCAAAAGAAAAGAAAGAAAGAAAGAAAACAGATATACCAGCGATATTAAATTTTGACGTTTTCTATTGCTTTATACGAACGAACAAAAAAAATGTGGTAAAAGCATATAGCAAGAGAGAACGTTGTATGCAATAAAAAAAAAAAAGAGAAAAAAAAGAAAAAAAAAGAAAAAGAAAGAAGTGATAGGGACGCGCCAACGTTGACTTTTTTCGTTTTTATTTTTATTTTTATTTATTCTTTTTTTTTTTTTTTTCATCATCATCATCGAAATCCAACAAAAGAGAATGTGCGTTTCGCGTTATTTTCTTCTTTTTGTTTTTTTTTTTTTTTTTTTTTTTTATTGCCCCGACATGATTCTATAAATTTACATTCAGACAGATCTACAAATTATAAAGTCGTTTGGAACGAACAAAGTAAGTGCAAGTCCGAGGCGTGCTTCCCAAAGCTCATCAAACTCGATGGAAAGGAATTTTTATTCATCGTCTTTGGATCGTTTTCGGTCCCGCTAGTTTTCATCGTCCAATTAGCATATTGCTAGCTTTTCATATAACGGCCCTTGCTCGTCGCTTGAATTCCGATTGTAATTTCCGCATTTGTTTCCGTAAGCTTTCGAGTTGGACGATCCGAATTGAAAGAAAGAATCTTTTCCTTCGGGAAGCTTGCGGCGAATCTCTCTTTCTCACTCTCTTTCTCTCAATCTTTCTCCCTTTCTCGTATTTTGTTCTCCCTCATAGAGGGATTTACCCCTTTTGCTTTTTGCCGAACCACCAGAGAGGGAGAAGAACGGAATTCCATAATGCTAGTTTCGTCGAACTTAACGAGTTTTCAAACGATTAGACTTTTAATTGATATTACCTTATAAAACTGATTAAAATTTTCTTTATATATATATATATATATATATATATATATATATAAAAGTATATAAATGTTTACTCGCTGTTTTAGCTTACATAGTTAATTTCAAGTTGACTTTATTGTTTGCGCAACATTGACTGTTTACAAATTTCATATTGTTCAATATCGATCCTAAATGTAACTTTGTAATTTCTTTATCTCTCGCACGTTTCGACAACTTTTTATCTTTTAATCCGGCCGACATGGAGAATGGTACAAAAAAAAAAAAAAAAAAAAAAAAAATAAATAAATACGGGCTTCTCTTCTTGACCTGGAATAATGACGACCGAAGAGTACTTTATTTTTAATTTTATTTCATAAGAATTTTTGTAAAGTGCACAGTATCGTAGTTTTAAAAGTACACTGAATGCCCCGGCGACGGCCGCCGACTCTCTCAAGTTTCGTTCCAAGAACTTTCAAGTATACCTGTTTCTTCCGGAGTGTACACAAGCATATTTTTTTTCCTCCGGCCGAGTTTTACGAGGGGAAATGAAATTTTCTTCCACTCGACCCTCGATGATACAATCACGTTTCTCCTCCGTAGAGTAACAGGAAATTAAATTCTTTTTTTTTACCTTTTTGCTTTGTATTTTTTAATTTTTTCTTTTTTTGCTCTCTCTCCCTCTCTCTCCCTCTCTCTCTCTCTCTCTCTCTTTTCATATCTGTCTGTCGCTTTTTTTTTATATAATACCACAAAAGATAATGCGTAATGTAAAAAAGAGAAACGAGAGAAGTCATGATCATGGATGTTCAGCGCAAACTTTTAATAATATCTCTCCTTTCGGTCATCCGATAACGATGTTATCCCATTCGAGTAATGATGGAATGATGGGGATGAGATTGTAGCGATAGAAAAGGAGAGATGAAATTAGGGGTAAAAATGAATAATATTATTTTTGTCAAACGAATCTCTCTCTCTCTCTCTCTCTCTCTCTCTCTCTCTGTCGGTATAATAAAGATTCGTTGATAATAAACTTATCGATGATAGGTTTTTTTTTGCTTATTTCTTTTCATTTTGATTTCATTTTGATTTCTTTTCATTTCTTTTCAAGATGAGAAAAAGAAATAGTCATCATCGTTATCATCATCATCATCATTTGAAAGGTGTATTCATTGATTCGATGTAACAGTGAGCAGCTTTCTAAAACGTTTGTTCGTGCAATCTCGTAACGGCTTTGTCGTACGAAACGACAAACCCCCTCCTCGTTTTCCTTTTATTTGTCTTCCCACTCTCGAAGCTTGGCGGCACATCCACAGACTCTGGTGTCTACTACCTCCTTCAGCATTCTCATTGGGGACGAACTACGAAGGACAATATGCGTTGCTACCACCACGAGACAGTCTGTTCTTTGTCTCTCTTAAGACCACCCCTCTTTCACTCCACCCTTCACCGGACACATTCCTCTCTTCTCGCGAGAAACTTTTACGATCGCCACCCTCTTCCATCTTCCATTCTGGCTTTTTACCGTAAAAAAAAAAAAGAAAAAGAAAAAAAGAAAAAAAAAAAGAAAAAGAAAAAGAAAAGAAAGGAAGGAAGAAAAAAAAAAATAAACGATACAAACGTTTCCTCCACTTGCGAACGAACAATTTTCTCGTTCCCTTTCTTTCTCCTCGGTATAACCATTTTCTTGTTTTTTTTTTTTTTTTTTTTTTTTTTTTTTTCTTTTTTCTTTCTTTCTGTTTGTTTGCTTTTTCATTTTTTTCTTCTTTTTTTCGTTTCTTCCTTTTTTCTCGTTAGAAAAATTTAGAGCAGACATTACTAGCAGTTTATCTCGAAAGTTCATGATTTATGTTTCGATATCAGATCGGTAATGGAAGTTGTAAAAAAAAAAAAAAAAAAAAAAAAAGAAGAAAAAAAAGAAGAAAGAAAGAAAAGCAAAAAAAGGAAAAAAAAAAAGGAAAAGAAGAAAAGGGACGGGATGGAGGGACGGGGGAGTGGGTGCTGGGTGGGTAGGTAAAAAAAGAATAGAAAAGGAGAAGAAAAGTTGAAAATTTATCGAGGAAAATACAGTGAAATTTCATGGAGCATGGAAACTTTGAGAAACGGTCGAGGTACGCCTAGCGTAAATTTAATTTGACACCCGATACCGTCCCCCATTTTGTCGTGTATGCCCGAAATGTGTGCTCGAGCAAAGGTGTGTGTGTGTGTGTGTGTATATATATATATATAATATATATGTGTGTATATATATATATATATATACATATATATATATATAGAGAGAGAGAGAAAGAGATAAAGAGAGTGTGTGAGAGGGATGGGAGAAACGTCGCGTTAGGTGCTAATTAAATGCGTCCTTTGATAGGACGCAAGGCTCGCGGAGAAGCTCATGTTGGACGAACGCTTCGGTAATCGTCGTAAACGATCGATATCGACGGTCCCTTTCTGTTAGAGCTTCTCGTGCATCCTGTAATAAATGCTAATTAATTTCGTGCGTCTCTTTTTATCTCGTGAAAGTAATTAAAAATAAAAAGAAAGGAAGAAAGAAAGAAAAAGGAAGGAAAGCGGAACAAGAAAAGAAAGAAAGAAGAAAAAAAAAGAAAGAACGGAAGAGAAGAAAGAAAGACGGAAAGAATGATAAAAAAGGAGGAACGGAATAAAAAAAAAAATATAACCTAGGAATCATTTGAAGTCAGAGATCAATCGATCGTCCTCGATCCAACGAGCGAGACGATCCCGGTCTATGCGATAATAGCGCTACTAGACAAAGATGTATCCGTTTTAATGAGAGAAATTTCATAGAAAAAAAAGGAAAAAAAGAGAAAAAAGAAAGAAAAAAGAAAAGAAGGATGGAACGTCGGATGAGAACGAATCGATGCAAAAGGGAGAGAGAGAGAGAGAGAGAGAGAGAGAGAGAGAGAGAGAGAGAGAGAGAGAGAAAACACAGGAGAAGGATAGAAGGAAGGAAGAAAAAAAAATAGGAAGAAAGAAAAAACCAACCGCAATTAGATTAAATCGAACGACCCGATCGATTCTTTTTCGTTTTTTCTTGATTCAAGAGCAACGGATTTCGTGGCCGAACGAACGAACGAACGAACGAACGAACGAACGAACGGACAGATCGATGTATATATGTATGTATATCTACGATTTTAACTTTTTCATTTTGTCGGTTGAACACGATCGTAAAGTAGATCGTACCTTTGCGATTCGAACGATACCGCGATCCGCTTATATACATATATACGTGTCGCGTCGTTAAACGACGCTCGATTAAACCAAACTGCAAAGATATTTGTAGATCTCACGTATATACGTATACATACATAACGTATGTATGTTACATACGTTGTTACATTAGCTTCGATCCGATTTATCAACGTGGACCCTCTATTTCACCCTCTTTCTCTTGATCTCGGTAGACTGAACATTAGCGGCTACTCTGGATGAAAGCGTTGACAGTCTGAGTGAGAGAGTGATAGAGAAAGAAAGAAAGAAAGAGAGAGAGAGAGAGAGAGAGAAAGAGAGAAACAGAAAGAGAGAGAGAGAGAAAGAGAGAAAGAGAGAGAGAGAGAGAGAGAGAAAGAGAAGGTTGAAGTCTTCGCTCGCAATGGAACATTAACTAATTAGCTCGAACCGGTCTCCTTCTCGTAACAGTTTCAGGGAAACTGACAGACGCTGCTCGGTTATCGGGAGGCGGAGACAGATTATGTTAGTTAGGGAGAGAGATGTAATTAAGTCTCTCTGACGCGGTTAACTGAGATCACCAACGAGGTAAACTAACTGCCGTGGCTCTCCCGCGTTACCAATAATGCCATAAGCAAGATGTAGGACAGACTGATATATGTATAATATAAGAGGTGATGCTCCCGATCTAATGCTATTCGATGAGTGGACCACACTCAAGTCGGAGCAAGTTATTATTTATCTTCTGAATCAATGTTGGATTACATCGGAGGAATAAATGACTCGATATATATATATATATATATTCGATATATTCGAACTAAAATGGTATATGTTCGGGTTTTAATGAGAGTTAAGAAAGAGAGTTAAATTCCCTATAGAATAATTTACAGAATTATCGATATAGATTAAAGGTGAACTTTTCGACATGTTCGACTTTTCTTATTGTTTTTTTCTTTTTTTATTTTTTTTTTCCTTTTCTTCTCTTTATATGAATTATTCAAGCAAAAACATTCAACCTTTTCGTATAGTCATTGAAAAATAATAATAATGAAAAGCCTTTCCAACCTTTTCGTGTCCACAAGTTTCCTATTCTTTCGAAAGACGAAAAGGAGTGGAATTAGACTCAGTTCGACCTACTTTTTCACGATAATTTAAAAGCCTCAAGGGAAACGAGCACTGGTGTTATGTCGAGCAATAAGTCGACGGTTTTCTTGTGGTCGCGTGATCAACGCGATAAATCGTATTTAACAACCAACGTAACGGTGCGGTACCCGTATTTTCTTTGAACTTTCGTAGTCGTCATTTTTTTTCCTTTTTTTTTATCTTCCTTTTTTCTTTCTTTTTTTTTTTTTTCCTTTTTTGACAAATAGAAAAGAAAAGAAAAGAAAAGAAAAGAAATAAGAAGAACTCGTTCGATTGATCGAAATTCGTAGAGAAATTATACATGCAGAATATAACTGGTTTGGACATCAAAAATTGTTGTTCTTTAAATTTGTGATCGTACTTTGCTTCTTTTCACATCTTCTTCGTCCTCTACGAACAAGACAAGAAGAAAAGAAAAATGGCTCTCGCATTTGTATCCTTCGAGATTGCGGGATTGTTCCTTCGAATAGTATCAACGTGAACTCTAAAGAGCAAAAAAAGTACACTGTGTATTCGCGGAATGGGAAAAGGAGGAAGAACTTATGGCCGTCTTGTGGAAAACTTCCTTTTCCCTATCTTTCTCTCTCTCTCTCTCCCTCTCTTCTTCTTCTTCGTCTCTTGCTTCTTCATCTTCTTCTTTCAACCATTTCCGGAAATCCGACATGGAGTCGAGGTGAGCGAAAAGACGATGGTATTTCTTTCGATACCGCGTAAAGGCGTAGCAAGGTAACGATTTCTATTATAAAACGGCTTACTAACGCATCACCGTGTGTCACATTTGACCTCCGTCCTTAGCGTTAGCTTTGACGCTGACATAAGCTGCTTTCTTCTGATTCTCTGATTTTCCAACAACCCGATACACGGGCCCTTCCCATCTATTTCTTTCTTATCTTCTAACATACAAACAAAAATTCTTTAATGCATTCCAATTGATACGTTTCTGTATTTAAAGAAATGTTAAAGTAAATAACGCGAGTGCATTTTTTAATTCTATTAGAAAAACAAAAAAAACAGAAAGAGACAGAGAGAGAGAGAGAGAGAGAGAGAGAGAAAAGAGAGATGAAATTATTTTTATCGAGCTTATCGAACATCCACTTTTTCTTTCCTCCTTTCCTTTTACGACGGATGACAGAAAATCGACAAAGGCCATCGAATCATCCTCTTATCATCGTTGCCCGATACCTTCTCGAATCTATCATAAATCAAAGCTCAGGGGTCAGGTCTAGACGAAGGTACCAAACAAAATCCATAAATTTCCGCTCTGCCGCGCCCGTGGTGGTTTCCGTCAGAAGTTCTCCAAGTTCCGAAAGTAGTATTTCTGTGCTTGTGCCTTTGCCGTTGCCATTGCCGTTACCGTCCGCCGCCGCCACCGCCGCCGCCACCGCCGCCGCCGCCACCTCCGCCAACACCAACGCCGCTGCCGCTCGCCTTCGCGACTTCCGAGCGAAGCATAAATAATGTCGAGGGTAGGGGGATGCCTTACGAGAGAACAGTAGCATCGAGTCTCGAGAGGAGTTGGAAGGTTGAACTTTAGTTCCTCTCTCTCTCTCTCTCTCTCTCTCTTTCTCTTTTCTTTCTTATGTGTTTCTTCGTTGTTTGTTTTATCTTATTATTATTATTATTATTGTTATTATCATTCGATGTTTGCTTTCAGTAAACAAAATGAACAGTGGAAAAATTTATTCTCAAGATTTAGCTACGTTATATTTTACCAAGTTTCAATTCAATTCAATGAGTACATGCATACATATGTATCACCATAGTACATAAATTTAATGTCGCATCTAATTCGAATAATCGGGCCACCAAGCTTCATTTTCTCGAAATGTAGAAAATTAGGTCGTACATATACCACGACGAATTGTCGGGAAAATGCATATCTATGGGAGTTTCAGAAAGAAGATTGGCCACGATAAATGACTAGCCTTTCTCTACGATGAATAATCTTGATCTAGGATCTTTTGAAGTCGAAATTACTTTAGTAACTAGTTATCACTTACTTTTTGTCGGTCTCCCTTATCAAATTAACGGATTATTATTACAAGTTCTCTCTTCCTATTGGTTCTTCCATTAAAACGTAGATATTTCTTGGATCTCTAGAGTAGATTCCCTCCATCCAATATCCAAGTACCACCGATGTACCGTACAATCCACAATATCGAACCGTATTTCGTTTCGTTCCGATATCGAGAATAGGTATCTACTCCTTGAATTTTATCCGAAATCTTTGAATAAGCTTTCGTGCTATGCGCGACCTAAGTTTTTTCTCTTTTTTTTTCTTTTCTTCTTTTTCTTTCTTTCTTTTGTTTTTTTTTTTTTTTTTTTTTTTTTCAACATAAGCCAACCTACTACGAAGTTTTTCGTTTTCTCGTATAGAAACTCAAAATACGACCGTGTATTACGTAGACGATAGAAAAACTAGACAGTCGTTGGAAATTTTCAGGTGGCGTTGCTATGAATTCCTGTAGGAACATACCTCCACACACACACACACACACACACACACACACACACATATATATATATATCACATTTTCTCTTCTTTGGCGAAATTCGATACAGGCACCTCTGAGAGACAGTCATACCTCTGCTTTCGAGATCAAAGCTGATATCGGATATCGTCTATGAGGATGCGCTAAACTTGTACGTGTTTCCAGCTTTCACCGGTCCTCCATTTTCCTCTTTCATCGTCTCTATCGGCATCTCCATACGGTTTCCCTTTGTTTTAGTCGATCCATTGAAAGAACAAGAAAGCTTTTCTGCGTACTTGCAGTGGTCGATCGCAAATTTCCTATCGAGCTCGTTCGATTCTCTCTCCCTCCCTTCCTAACCCTCTCTCTCTCTCTCTCTCTCTCTTTCTTTCTCTTTCTCTCATTCTCCGGTTTCGCGACGCGTAATGAGTTCCATGCTCTCTGACTTCACTGTCTTTTGTTCCGCGTGATAAAAGGCCTGACGATTTCAATTAGGCCGGCCGACAGTCCTCGGGAAATATCGACTAGAGAACTGCCCCGGTGTCGCGTTTACCTTTCACGCTTTTCACCAAATCGAGCGTGGAACTTGTGCCAGGTCAATTTTCCTCACCAAACCCATATATCCTATCTATCCTATGTACTTACTTTGCTTACGTACGTATGTATCTATATGTTCATGCATCTATTACACCAACATGTATAAACAATTCACATTGCATCAAATCCAATACTTTCTAGAATGAACTAATCTTGACGATTTACGTTTACTTACGATAGGATTTAATATTACTGTCACAAAATTTCAATTCTTCCTTCTAACAAAAACCTTCAATGCGTGCGGTAACATAATCAATCGATTTTCTCCTTCGTAATCGGCTAAAGCTTTTCGATGCAGAGCTGCCACCGGTTAATGACATGAATCAAGAAAGTCTCAGGAGTATCGATTTTAGACACGCCGTATTCACGATGAAGATGAATCCGTTGTCTTCGTTGAACTTGGCTACGAGAGAGATGGATAGAGAGAGAGAGAGAGAGAGAGAGAGAGAGAGAGAGAGAGAGAGAGAGAGAGAGAGAGAGAGAGAGTTTGCGTAATTCATCAATGTAATTAAACTCGTGCATAACTAACACTACGGCGGACTAAAATGGGCAAGGGATGGGGATGAGAGAAATGGGATAGGATTATCTAGCCACGCGCTAGCTCTTAATGGCCCGTCAATTTTAACTCTTGACTTTTGAACGAAAGTCGAACTACTTAAAAATTTTAACGATGGTATTTGATACGAAACCGGGACTTTGGAAATTCGATGAGTACGAGTTTAACGCGTGAGTTAAGTCCCGATATAAGGTATAATACGTACGTACATGTACATATGTACGTATAAGTGATATCTTGTAGAAACCTCAGATAGAAAGTATCTAGATGTTTCATAAGACATATACATTAACTTTCAATGTCCGTACTGTTTTAAAACATTTAACGATATATTATATTACTTATTTATCGATGCAATTTCTTAATCCATTTCTCATTTAGACGTACTAACAGAGCATACAATTCGTGAAACGGTGAACTACTTACACCAGTCTGATCCTAATCACACGGTGGTGATTCCTCTGTAGGTCATTTTATTTCTCTAGACGTAGGAGTCTCTGAAAGCGGAATGGACTTGTCGTGTATCGCCCCTGGCCTTTTTCCCTTCTTCAACCCGCTTCTTTCCTTTCGCGGTAACTTCGTCGTCGTTCGTCTCTAAGAGAGTAGTTGCCAGGTTACACTACACTGTATAGAATAATACGTTTCGAGAAGTAACCTGGCCAAAAGGAGAATCAATTTTCTTTCAGTTTCCTTCCATCGACCTCGCCATCTCTCTCTCTCTCTCTCTCTCTCTCTCTCACCCTTCCTCCCTATCTCTTCTTCCTCCTCTCTATCCGCCCTACGAAATATATTAAAAAAGAGTAGTACAAACTTGTACTCTTTAATCGTCCTCATGAATATCCAGGAAGATCGGTTGGAAGTTAACGATATAGGGATGAGAGTCTGAGACGTTGTTTCAGCGTCTAGAATAGAACATATACCGTTCGCAAGAACCTAGAGAGATTCGTAATCTAACTTCAAATTAACGCAGCCTAATTCTCGTCCAATTCCCAGGCCGTCGTTTCGAAGGCCCTAAGGGAGAAGCAACATAGAATGTCGTCGTCGTCGTCTTCGTCGTAGTTGTCGTAGTCTTCGTCTAGTCGCAATTCGCTAAAACGAGTTTCGATAAAGTTAACGTGCCGGCTACCCACCGAACGGCTCTACATTTAGACACTTAAGTAAGTTAACCGACTGCATTGCGAGATTCCGTTAGAACGTCTCTACGTGTGGACATTTGCTATCTTCTTCTTCTCTCTTTCTCTTCTCTTTCTCTCTCTCTCTCTCTCTCTCTCTCTCTCTCTGTCTCTCTCTTTCTGTTTATTTATCTTGGTTACATCTCCATCCTCTATCTTTCGATATTTACCTCTGGAAGAGAAGCGTACACGCAATATTCGTAGTTTCTCGCATCCCTCTCGACAAACTCGTCGCACGTCGCGTCTGCGTTGCGTGCCAGAAGAGAGAAAGAGAGAAAGAAAGAGAGGGAGAGAAAGAGAGAGATTCACCTTCCGGCAATATGCGGAATTGGCTCTAAGAGGTAAATTGTGTTGACACGAGAGAGGAACGAACGAATCGATTGTTTGTTCTTCTCTTTCAACTTACTATGTATGTATATATATATATATATATATATATATATATATATATGTATATGTATGTATGTATATACGTACGTACGTAACTACGGCTTGAAACTCTTCCGAAGGACGTATTATAAACCGGATCGTCAAAGTAAAAGCTCGTCGAGAACGCTATCTTCTTCGGCGACATCTCTCGAAGGTCTCATCCATCTCCTCGTCCTCATCTTCCTCCTCCTCCATCAGCTCCTCCTCCTCCTCCTCCTCGTCTTCATCTTCCTTCTTCTCCACTACCTCCTCCTCCTCTTCCTTCTCTACATCTTTTTCTTGCTTTCTCTCTTTCTCTCTCTCCCTCTGTTCTTTTTCTTTTTCTTCTATTCTACTTCGTCTCTTCCGGAAACTTTTCTTCATCAAGAACGGACGGATTCGCCTGGTTGGATAATTCGAGCTAGATCTTATATTTGTTCTTTTTCAACTTTTTTTTACGAACATTTGTATTACGTCGGTAGTCGAAGAGGAAGGAAAAAAAGAAAAAAAAAAGAAAAAGAGAAAAGAAAAGAAACAAAAAGAAAAAAAAAAAAAAAAGAAAAAAGAATAACAGTAAAGGAGTGCATTGATATTATTAGAAATATTTTCTCGAAATGTAAATAGATTTCATTGTCGAATTTTCCCTTGTATACGTTATTTCTATTTACATTTTTTCTTTCCTTTCTCTCTCTCTCTCTCTCTCTCTCTCTCTCTCTTTTTTTCTCTTGAATGGCGAATAACAGTCCTCTCCTCCTACCTCTATATCGTACACATGTCGACACATTTGTTTTTCTTCCTCTCCTTTCATCTCTCCACTTCAGTCATTCTCATGTTTGACGTGCACACAACGACACTGGCCGTATAGTCGAAGGTATATCAACGTTCTCGTGCGTTCGTAGCAATTTTGAAAATTAACCGAAACGCGTTGCGATGCTAATCGATTAATTAGCTCTGGCGGACAGTCGTTTGCGCCCGGCAAATCGTTCCGCAGTTGCGAGAGGAACCAACGAAACATCGTTTAACAGGCCGGTGATCTCCGCTAAAGTTTATAACGTTTAGCGCCGCACGTACGTGGTGTACTACCATTTGTTCTACCTGCATTTACAATTCGAATGCTGCTAATCCTCATAATCGGTGTACGCGCCGTCGGTGTCATCCGTTTGGCTTCGTTCCAAATTAGTATCCCGGTATATAAGACACAAAATGTATCATGCTTATATTAAAATAAAAAGTGTAATAATCGTTGATGTATTAAGAAAGAAAAATGAAAAAAATTGAAAAAGAAAGAAGAAAAAGGACAACGAGGAAGAACAAAAAGGAGAATGAAGGAAAGAAAGAAGGAAACGAAAAAATAAAATAAAAGAAAAAAAAAAAAAGAAAAAAAAAGGAAAGTAGCCTAGTGGAAATAACAAAGCTGTCGTCGGGAATGAAATCGTGTAAACGATCGTCGTTGTGTATCGACTATTTATAAATGCGATCCGGCATGTTTCAAGCAGAAAAGATTTAAACCAATCACCGATCAGCAATGCCAGGGGATTGAAAAATTCAAGCGTGCAACGAATAAATATTTCCTCGGCAATGGTCGCTTAAATCCCGTATGAGAGAAGAGTACCGATTTCGAATCGTAACGTAGGATCGATCGTTCGATCGATCGGTCCCACACAACCGATTGCTCGCCCGATCGGAAATTCATTTTTTGTAAATCGCCTCGCGACGCGACCACGTGCTGGGAAATATTTTATCTAGCCATCCCGTTGCACCGCACGATGTCTAAATACCCTCATCCAGCGTGACGTTACTTGCTGGAGCGATTCTACTCGCGACCGGACGATAAATCTGATAATCGCTGCCTGGCTGCACGTACAACACTTCTGTCTGACTCCGTTCGTTGTTGGTACCTTCTGTTCTACTATGATTTTCTGACGCACAAACAAATATTTCAACAATCTTTATTACATGTTTTTTAAATAAGACCGTACCCAAAGTTATTTTCTTTTAAAAGCTCATTGATTGGAAAATCTTTGATCGGAGGATGATCAATGAAAGAAAAACAAAACGAAACAAAAAAATGGAGGAAGGGATCGTATTCGTAATCTGATTTTTTTCTTTCTTTCTTTCTTTCCTTTTCTTCTTTTTCTTTTCCCTTTATCGACGTCATTACGCGACGATGACTCTCAGCAATTATGTAGAACGCTATTTGTTCAATTGCAAAGATCGAAGAACAAAGACGCGCTTGTATCGTTTTATCTCCGTCGAGTACCAGGAACGCAAGGAGCCTCTTCGTTTATTCGATTGACGCATCGAAACACATTGGGGGGAAGGGAGGAAGGGGTGAGGAGGGAGGAGAAGATAAAATGAATTTGGTTTATAAATGCGAATTATGCGAAACGTCTATTGGCAATTTTCGAGAGCGTCGAAGCGTTTGTTTCTATGGCACGTGGTCGAAATGCGTTTAAAGACTTACGATTCGACAATGGAACAACCGATTTCGTTTAGTTCCATTGGAATAGTAGAATGAACGGCATTAAATGGGTTAGCCATTTCGAGAACATCCAAACAGAGGATGATATTATTGTCGACAGAACTTTCCTGGAGGGATATTAGCCGAACGTGGCACATTTCGAGATCCCGAATATGCCAGAAGCTTGATTATTTGAATTAACGAATGAGACTAACTCCCGATCTCGACAGAATTTAATGAATTTAAAATGATTTCCTCTGATCGATTCATCTGTCATCCTCCGACCAACAATGCTTATTTTAAGCATTTAATTTCACGGTTTGACATTTTTCTAATAATAGAGTTTATTAATAAATGTTATTAATAAATTGTCGAATTTACAATAATAGATTGGGTTTACAATTGACGATATTAAATATCGTAATGATTTGTTTGATTTTTTTTCTTTGTTTTTTTATTTATTTATTTTTTTTTCTTTTTTTTTTTTTTTTTTTTCTTTTTCGAAAGCCTCATTGCCTTTTCTTTACTCCTTGCCGATCGGACTATAGTTTGGGGATTATCGGCATAAAACGCACGTAGAAAACGCGCGTGCAAACATCGACGACGATGGTTCATTAAATTAAATCCCGTATACGAAGCGACGTATAAACGTGAACGTGTGAGTCCGTCGCGACGTGCCGCGTCGCCGTAATTTCTCCCGAACGTTTTGCCGATTTTGAAGCGTGCCAGGAATATAACAAGTGGAAATCGTTTAAACGTTATAATATAGTTTATACGACGTCCAGCCGTACGGTTAATACCGATTTAAGAAATTCTTCATGACGATCCCATTTTTTTTTCTACAAATCTTTTCTTTATACGTATATATATATATATATGTTTTTTCCTTCTATCCTTTTTTTCTTTTTTTTTTTTTCGTAATGAAACAACACTTACGAATCGACAAAATGATACGATACGAAAAGACCATGTCAATTTTCACGTCGTCTGTCTTAAAGTTTTAATTGTATAATAAGGTAGAGTATCCTGTTTAATTCTGTTGTAACCGATACACATGTGGTCACCACAGTGGTGATAGAATTGCAAAACTAGGTGGATTGCATAGTCATAGTTGCAGCTGCAACGAGTTAATTCGTAGTAATACGCGCGTCCGTGCATATATGTGTATGATATATCTATGTGTATATTTATGTGTTTCTGCGGTTTGTGATAAAGCAAGATACATATAAACGGCTTGTAACGTTATACACTCTATTTGATTCTTTTCACTTGTGGATCTCTTTAATATTTTTATTTCTCTTTGAACATTTCTCTCTTCACGAAGAAACAAGAATATATCTATGGCCTGTAGATAGTTTCGTTATTATATCGTTCAGTAGCTCGAAGATACAAGCAAATCCGTGCAGGCGAACGAAGGAGGAAGAAAAAGAGGGGATGGGGTGGCAGGAAAGGAAAAGGTGGGGAGGACAAAAGGGTGAATGTGCGATGCATCAATTCCTCCCTCTCTCTCTCTCTCTTTCCCTCTCTCTCTCTCTCTCTTACTCTCTTTCTTTACATCTAGATGCAAGCACGGGTGCCAATACGTGCTCGGGAACCGAATGTTACTATCGTACCTAGCGGTACTTTGGTCGCAAGCGCGTTCTTGTCTCCTCGAAAGAGTGGTACTTTATCGATATCGAACCCGGTTAAAGCTCGAATACAGAGCTCAATATATACGCAAATCGCAATTTTTTCGTGAATACTTATCTGCTTACTTAACAATGATCGTTCGAGATGAGAATCTTTATACTTTGTTCGTCTTTTTTTTCCTCTCTCTCACTCTCTCTCTCTCTTTTTTCTTTTTTTTTTTTTCTTTTCGTTACAATTAATACCCAATTCGCAAAGTCGATCGATTCTCATAAAAAAAAATAAATAAATAAATAAAAAATTGAAAAAGAAAGATAGAAAACCAAAAACAAATATCAGTGCATTTTGATCGGGAGTATTTTTTTTTTCTTTTCTTTTTATTTATTTATTTTTTTTTTTCTTTAACAATATCTTTTATTTCTCGCATCGGTAGACGACTGATATAGTTTAGCAACAATTAGTACACATTGTGAATCGGTCTGAACTTTAACCCGCATACGGCATCCTCACGTACTTAACTGTATCCTCTTTCCTCCCTCACCCCACCCTTCTCTCCATCGGTCCAGACAACCGCCCACTCCATTCGATATAATAGTACCCATTCGAATCCAAACTATTTTGCTTAACAATTGAAATTCTGGTCTATGGAACTACTCTGAAAAGCCTTCCCGTTGAAGTTGTTGGATGGGACGCGTGCAAACGTAGTTCATAGCTTGGATCGGGATATATTCTGGTCTATAGTCTAGAGATTCTCTTTCCATTTAACAAACACGTACTACTTACTTATTTACTTATTTACTTACGTGTTTCGAAAATTGAAAATTTTACGTATAACGATATAGATAACCAGTTTTTACAAAATATCATACACCCTTGTTCTTCCCTACGTTAGAGTCAATTAAAATAATTAAAAGGCATCCATACGAGTATAAGCGCATTCGCGATAGTCTTTAACTTTAAACGTGAAATACAATTGATATCCTTTACTATATTCCCACCTCTCCCTTTAACTTTCCTCCGCCATTTTGCAGGAAGTCTAAGTGAATGTGCAAAAATAATGGACTTTACGAACGATACAATCTCACAGAGAAATTACTGTGGCTTTTCCGAGTCAAAAAGAAATCGACGGTATTGCGTACGAACGAAATTAAATCGAAGGACATTGTCGAATGGAATGAACGATTATCTTTGAAAAAAAAAAAAAAAGAAAAAAGAAACCATCTCTTCGCGGTAAATTACTTTTCTCTGTTTTTCTTTATTTTTTTTTTTTTTTTAACATTTGCTCGTCTACATTTTATTTATTGGATTAGTGTTTTGTAATTTGTGTGAGTCTGGGAACACGCTCCTTGTGTTCGTATTGTCTCCGGTTGTATTTCGAGGATGATTATTTAAATCGATCTTAACGAACTTCGTTTGAGAGAAAACGTTGAGAAAGAAAGAGAGAGAGAGAGAGAGAGGGAGGGAGAGAGAGAGAGGGAGAGAGAGAGAGGGAGAGAGAGAGAGGGAGAGAGAGAGAGAGGGAGAGAGAGAGAGAGAGTTGACTTTTAATGCTATTAAAAAGAAGTTCGAGGAAACGACGTCCATTTTCTTCTTCTTTAGTACGGCAACATTTCCATTGTTTTCTCGAATGAAATCTTTTAGGGTAGGGTGTATACCCTATGTAAATAGACTTCAAACAGCACTTACTATTCCACGAGGATAGAGCAAGTTTGGTAACGCTGTTATAGCGTGTGAATGGAGTATACGAAGCACCCCTAACGAACCTATCCCAACGAAGCAAACAAAGATATTTGACACCTGCTAACTCGCGCTTCTATCTTTTCCATCTATATCCATTCCTTCCTATTCGTTCGCACGGTCATTTTTTGGAATATCGCAAAAAAAGACTCACACGATTTCGGCAGGCTTTGTCAACGGGAGATTGTTCGTCAACCATGAAAATAGAGAGAAAAAGGGGAGAGAGAGAGAGAGAGAGAGGGAGAGAGAGAGAGAGAGAGAGAGAAATCGATCGAACTCGCTTCACACGGCGGCCTCTGTTCGAAAATACCCCCTTTGTCTTTTTATCTTTGATGTTTCATCTCGGACTCGTGATAGTAATCCGATGTAAATTTTTAATCCGGCAAGCAGAGAAATCCATCGTAGGCGTAGTATGCTCTATAGACGAACGAATTCGATCGAATTGTTTTCTAACGAAAAAAAAAAAAAAAAAAAAAAAGAAAAAAGAAAGAAAAAAGAAAAGAAAAAAGTTTCTCTTCGATACGATACAAACGAAGGATGATGATTTTTGTAAAGAAAAAAATAAAAAAAAAAAAAAAAAAAAAAAAAAAAAAATAAAAACAAATACAACAGAAAAATCTTTTTTTACAATTATCGACAATGAATCAGGTAATTTGCCTTTTGGCATTCTCCCCTTCCTCCCCCCCCCTCCTTCCCCTCCATTGGCGTATCTGCGTCAATGTATTTCTCATTGTTAGAATTAATCGTTAATATTTCGATAAACATTAATTGATATTTATCATTGTCATACTTAATTAATTTACACAACTAATATATTCGATATATAAATATATATATATATATATTTTTTTTTTTTAATATCATATATTATAAGATATACATGTATTATAATAAATCGGTATAAGATTGAATTTTAAATTAATTCCTATAAGTTGTTAATTCGAACAAATTTTCCATCCATTGGCATTTTCGTTTTTCTTTCTTTTTTCTTTGTTTTTTTTTTCCTTTTTTTTTTTCTTTTCTCCTTTCACTGATGATCATCGGCAAGCTATAATAGTTGAGGCTACGTATAGATGCAAACCCGAATCTCTGGTAACGGTAAATTGAAAGCTTCGTTCGGTGTCCTCTTGATAGAGTTTATACGATACCGGTTGGACGATCCGCTTTACGTTCGATTTATCCTGTGTGTCGCTTCCCTAACTCGAGATATTCGATATTGGCTCGGAGAAGTCGGAGAACCCCTTCTCGTATTTTTAAATTGGAAGAGCTTCGCCTGGCATCATTGAAAGTAATTCAGTTCACGAAGAGACGAAGAGTGGAACCTTCGATAGCCACATCATGAAACTCTTTTCTTCGTTGTACCCTCTGTCCTATTCCCCTGCGCCCTCCATCGCCCTCATTTGCCCTCCCCCCTCCCCCCATTCGCCCTGTGCCCCTCTTTTCACTCCTTTTTTTCTCTTTTTTTTTTATTTTTTTTTTTTTTCAAGAACCAAACTTATTTTCTTCTTCTTCCTTTTTTCCTCATTTTTTTTTTTCGTTTTTTCTTTTTTTCTTTTTTTTTTTCTTTTTCTTTTCTCCTCACGCCACTTCCTTTTCTCGCATCGCACCGCACCGCACCGCACCGCACCGCACTGCACTGCACTGCACTGCACTGCACTGCACTGCACCGCCGTCGAATAAGCCAAGCGAAGTACCTTTTATCCGCGTGATAATACGTGGAAATCAAAATCCGATTGAAAACGAAAATGTCCGTTCGTCTACGCGATCGAAAAATACTTCGTTAATTTCGTCCTTTTCATTTTTTTATTTTTCATATTGAAAAAGAACGAAAGTAAAGATACTTACTTGCTTGCTACCTTATTTAATAATTTATCTGCGATACGACAATATAATAGAAAAATGTTTAATCTTCTTAAAATGTTTACTCTTCTCTCTATTTTTTTTTTGTTTCTTTTTTGTTTCTTCTTCTTCTTCTGTTCTTTTTTTTTTTTTTTTTTTTCGTCGAGTTTGATCGTCTCGTCGTTAAATATAAAATCTAGAAATGCACAGGAACCCTTTGTCGTAAAAATTCTAAAAGGTCAGTATGTAGTACAGGTCGAGCGTCATTCCGTTGCATGGAATCGAAAACACGATTGTAACGTTATTTCTAGTATTTTACATTTTACTGTTTACTGCAAATTGAAAAAAAAAAAAAAAAACCAAAAAAAAAAAAAAGAAAAATCAAAAAATCAAAAAATCAAAAAAGAAATAGAAAAAAAGAAGAGATAAAGAAATAGAGTACGTCCAATTTCGATGTTATTCGACCGTTTCTTTTATTCATTTTACATACCGGACATTTTTCTTTCAGTAAGAATATACAAAGGAGATTGCCAAGGGAAAGTTGGAAAAATTGCGAATACTCGGCAAAATATCGTTCCGTTGAACAAGTTACATTGAGATTTTTACATATTAGAAAATAACAGGAACGTTGTTGCAAGCGAAGGGTTGCTGACCTTCGAAGCGTGCATTCGTATTCCCTTGGCGTGGAAATCGTTCAAAGACAAGTCGCTACTTTTTCTTTCTCTTTAGGAACACGAACGTTGTCAACGTCGTCCGATTCGAATCGAAAATCGATTTACTTTCTTCACTCTCTTCCTTCATTTCTCTCTCTCTCTCTCTCTCTGTCTTATTCTTTCTTTCTTTTACTTGTTTGTCCATCGTTACGACACACAAACATTCTCTTGTAACTACGTATGTATCGAAACGTACGAGATGCGTTCATCGGTTTGAGGTAGCAAAGCTTCCTATAGAGTATACCAAAGAATTTTCTAGCAGGTTATATTCTTATCATTTTGAGATTTATCATCTCTTTTTATTTAATATTTATTTTCCTCTCTTGTTATTTCTTTTTCTCTATATTTCTGTCTCACTTTGCACAGTCACTTACTGTATGTTTACTTTCTCATTGAAAAATATTCAGGCGAATGTGTATCGTAGATTGTCACGTGATCGCTGATGTTTTTGTAGCTATCGTGCCGTCATCTTAATTTACGTTATACGTATGAATGAGTCAGTCGTATTTACGTCCTTTGGAGAACAAAGATCGTGTGAGATCTTAATCGTCCTTAATGTTAAGATCGTAACTTTTAATCTTTTTCTCGTTTAATTTTCATCGTATTATTATCGAGTGTAACTTTTAATTATGCTTATTTTATTTTCATGTTTTTTTTTGCTTTTTCCCTCTCTCTGTCTCTCTCTCTCTCTCTCTCTCTCTCTCTCTCTCTCTCTCTTTCTTTTAATTTTATTTCGATCGTCGATAAAAAAAAATCGATATTTCTTACGAATAAAATTTTTCCTTTTTGTTACTACGTAAAAATGGTCATTTAAATAATCATTTGTTTTTCTTATTGAATACGAGATCGATTATATTTTTTCTATTTGTTGAAATCTTTTCGAGAAAGATCACGTGAGCGTCCCAGTTCACGTACGTATCTACTTACCTACCTATCGTCTTTATTAGAAGTCATCCGACTTGTTTAGTCAACGAACGAAGTCAATGTACTTACACGAAGAAATTACACTCTATTTCTGAATTCGCATAATAGGATATATACCGTCTTCCTTATTGTTTTCGTGATATTTCGAATCGTTGAAAGCCATTGACGTTGGAATTTCGCGCTTTCAAATTTTCTTCTTCTTCTTCTTCTTCTTCTTCTTGGAATTTCGTTTGGCACGCAATAAGAAATAAAGAGAAAATATTCGATACTAGTTGAAGTTCTTCGAAGGAAGCAACCTTTTCAGTTTCAAGAATTTCATTTGATTAGCTTCCAAATGAACAGAGAAAATGGAGGAACAAATTTGATTTCGAAATTGAAACTAAGAAGTTTCTTATCGACTTCCCCAAAAAATCGATACCACAAAGAAAGAATCAAAGAATATTTACGAGTTACTTTACGAAGATCTTTGGTATAAAACTTTCAAGATTTTTCGAGACTTTTTCCACGGGAGTTTCAACGGATTTCAAAGTGATCGTATTGCCGTAGGACGAAGGACGAAAGGGTAGCTAGAAGGGATTTTGTAAGCGACGAATGTATGGGTCCCTCTCTCTCTCTCTCTCTCTCTCTCTCTTCCTCTCCCTCTCGAAATCGATGAAAGTGACGCTAACTTCTCGTACGTGTTCGGAGAACGTACCATTTCTCCTAGATGGAGGAAGGTAGGAGTCGAAACTTGTTTCTCCCGATGATCCACGTGACGGCAATGTAGAAAACAAAACGGAAGCGATGAGCGCATTCTGCTTTTCAATTTTTCTGAAATACTCGGGACGGATGCCAAACGAATCTTTTTGCGAACGTGACGATATCGATTTTATTCAATATACTTCGTTCCCAACGTATTAACATTTTCTTTTTTCTCTCCTGTTAGAAAAATTTTGCCTGTTAACATTTAATTCCTTTCCTTTCTCTCTCTCTCTCTCTCTCTCTCCCTTTTTTTTTGTTATTTTTACACGCTATCTTTAGCAGAGACGAGTAAAAGAAAAAGAAAAACAAAGAAAAAAAAAAAAGAAAAGAAGAAAAAAAAGTACTTTGAAGAATGAACTCTAATTTTCGTTAGCCATTATCTTAATTCCACGTTCAACGTTCTCTATCCTTTTAGAATCCTACCTTTCCATTCTCTTTGCACGAGCACGACTGATTCGAAGAGTCGGAGGCATTCGCGAAACGTGCCTGCGAAAAGAGAGCGGCTCTTCCCCTTTTCTAGCTTTCTCCCAACGATGTCCTTTGTGATCCCTTTTTGGTACGCCTCTAGCTACAAAATGTTCGGACCTGACGTAGACGTCTGTTACGAACCAAACCGGCGCTATGCGTAATCGACCTTCCTTTAATTCCATCCTTTGTACTCTCTTCGTATTCTAACTTTTGCTATCATGCTAAAACCTAGGAAACTATATAACGTGAGCTACCTTCGTAAATGTTTCTTATGTTTCTCATCATAGACCATTATTTGATTATTCTCTTTGATGCAACCTTTTGCAGGATTTATATATACATATACATATATATGTGTGTGTGTGTGCGTGTGTGCGTGTGTGTGCATATATTTAAATTGAAATTATTTTAAATAAAAAATGATCAAACATTATTCCGAACAATTCGATCGTTTTAATTTTTTTTATTATTAATAAATTTTGCATTTCAACAGATTAGTCAACGTGCGTCGTTCTTACAACGAACGTCTCTCAACAACATTAACAACAACAACAACAACAACAACAACAACAACAACAACAACAACAAAAACAACAAAAAAGAAGATGAACAAGACGTTCTCTATA
>NC_140812.1:10872500-10887500 GCF_050613455.1 Vespa mandarinia | reverse complement strand
ACGTTACATTCAACTAACCACGCAAGACAAAAGCCACGTTAATACGTATGTGCAAACTGGCGTTGGTGGCTGGTGAGAAATGTTCGTCGGACGGTTTTCATAGATATAACCACTTGTACGATATGGAGGAAACTCCAATTTAAAATCATATGTAAGACTTTCGTATTCAACGTCGTGAAAAGTATCACGAGTACACCTGGTCATTTTTTTTCTTTTTCTTTTTTTCTTCTTTTTTCTTTTTCTTTTTTTTTTTTTCAATGGCACGAGAGTAATCGGTTGAACGTTGAAATATAGAAGATCTGTGTCATAGTCCATGGTCTTGTTAATCTTTCGTCGTTGAGACTTATCTTTTCTTTTTTTGCTCTTCTTATTCTCTCTCTCTCTCTCTCTCTCTCTCTCTCTCTCTCTCTCTTTTTCTTTCTCATTAAAAAAAATTTCTTTTTTTAATTTTTTTAATTTTTTTTTTTTCTTTTTTTCGGCTTCACTTCGAGTGCTTACCTTTCGTATAAAGAGTCGTTAAATCCTACTTACGTGTTCCTTTATTTTTCTTTTGTGAAGCCAGAGAAATATTTCAGCTTTTGGAAAAAGATATTCAGTAATGTATATATATATATATATATATATATATATATATATGGTTAACACGCGTTAATAAAGTCTGGTTCTTTTATAAAAAGAACTCGCGTTTAATGGAAGAAGAAGAAAAAAGAAGATGAAGAAGAAAGAAAGAAAAAATTGTTCTTTCTTTCGAATCGACGAAGCTCGTTAAAACCGAGCCGACTCAATGTAAGTACATAAGTAAGTAAGTAAGTAAGTAAGTAAGTAAGTAACTATTTATCTTTTGTTATAACAGAAAAATTTTCGCGATATAACAAGAAATATTTCTTGCATAATAGAAAATCCCGTTGATAAATTTATCGAAGGTTGGCTTGTTACATTCCATCGGAGAAAAACAATGAATGATTATATTGTATTTATTATTAAGCGCGTCAGTCTCTTCGCTTTCGCACGAATAATCATTCTAAACGAAGCAACTTTCTACTTGACCATTGCCTAACCTTTCATCTTGATGTTACGACTCGAATGATAGTAATCTCAACTAGGAAAATCTAAAAGGAGCTTGGCTCAAAATCTACGTTCTTCGCGAGTTACCTTTTTTCATTTGTTAATATGTCTTCAGAATGAAACGCGTGTAAAACAATCGTAATAACAATCGTAAAATTTTACTCGTTTCTTTATCCCTGACGAATTATTATTGGCTAATCCTTATCTTTTCTTTGTTCCTTATTGTTTTTCTTTTTTCTTTTCTTTTTCTCTTTTCTTTCTTTCTTTCTTTTTTTTTTTCTTTTTTTTTTCGTAAAAGTAAATCACACATACGGTTTGGATTGGCGACGGGTCGATTTCTCTCTCTCTCTCTTTTTTTTCTTTTTTCTTTTTCCTTTTTTTCCTTTCCCATGTCTCTCCTCTTCTCTCCTCTCTTTTCCATCCCTCCTCCCCAAAAGAGAGTTCGTTAAATTCGAATGGACGAAAAACCGGAAAACAGAGTTTCCGTATTCGAGTAGAAATCTCGTATAAGGGAGAAGGTAGAATACCGGGGAAGTATGCAAAGCAGCGGTGCAATTCGTGACGTCATTTCGTCGGCCCGGAACGCAAAAGGTATCTCGAAACGCGATTGTCCCGACGTCGTCGCGTGCATAGAGGATTTCTCGGTTCGTTGACGCATCGAAATTCGGACGATACGATCTCGACCACGATTGCAAGTCGAATCGTTCGATCGATCTCTTTCTCTCTCTCTCTCTCTCTCTCTCTCTCTCTCTTTCTCTCTTTCTTTTTCTTTCTCTCTTTTACACACACTCAAACACACACATATACATACACACATACACGCACACCCACACACTGACTCACTGACTCACTCGTTCACTCCTTTATCTTTCTTCGCACTATAATCGACATTTCCGAGAGTTTCGTTCGTTTCAATGATCTCACGAGAAACGCTCGAAATGCATTTACGGATCGTTCGATTTCATTCTTTTTTCAATCCACCTCCTCTTTCAGTTCGCATTCCGTGCATATAACGAGAATGTAGATTCGAACGGTTGGTAAATTAAATTCGCTACCGTCCGATGAAAGGAGCTTTTGTGCCGTCGTAATGTCTCTAAACATTTCCGAAAAAACAAAATGTATATATATGTATATATATATGTATATGTATATAAAAAACGAGGGAAATACTCGCGGAATATCCTCGGTGTACTGTGTCCTCGGCAGTTCTTTTTTTCCTTCTGGTGATTTCGTTCATGTCGCAAAAAGGAAAAAAAGGAAAAGAGAAAAAGAGAAAAAATGGAGAAACGAAAAACGAAAACAGAGGACCAACAAACAAACAAACAAACAAACAAACAAAAAGAAAAGAAAAGAAGAAAAAAAAAGGAAAGAAAACCGAAAAAAAAGAGGAAAAGAAAAGAAAAGGAGGTAGAAAAATATAGAAAAAAGAAGAAGAAGAAGAAGAAGAAGGAAAAAAATAACTGGCAAAAAGGGTGGGAGGGGGCGGGAGAGAGGTTAAAACGAGCATTTTGCCGAGAATTAACGAACGAACGAACGAACGAACTGTACGAATGAACGAACGAACGAATGTACGAACGAACCCACGCATGCGACATTTTGTATGTAGGCGAAAACGCGAGGGGAGAAATGACGGCTGCCAAGTTTGAACGTTAAATCTCTAGCCGCGCTCGGTGCATAAATTTCGCGAAAGTAGTAGACGTAGAACGGGCAACGAACATGAGAGTTTACAAACCACCGAACGAGCGAGAAGAGTTACGTCGGAGGAACACGAATCGTAGCGGGAATCGAGCGAGAATCGAAAAGGCGGAAAGGCTTGATATGTCTCTTTCGTCGTAGAATTGTGTGTCCTAACGTTAGTTTCACTGGGATCGCGTAATGATCCCGAGGGTTTCCGGATATACGTTAACGGGCATTACAGGCGCTGACGAGCGTCAGGAGCCATTTAAGGATTAAAGCCAAGCTTATGAAAGCCACTCTGAAACTCGTTGGCAATGTGTGTACGGTAGATTCGAGAGCAGATGTTCGTAATTGCTCTCCCTCGTCTCACTACCACCAGCAGCAGCGGCGGCGGCGGCGGTGACGACGGCGACGACAACGGCGACGACGACGACGACGATGCCGACGCCACCTCAGTTGTAGTTATAAGTGGTATGCAACGCGTAAAGTCTTCTTGAGGAAGCTGTAGATTGTTCCGACTGTATATATGAGAGGGAAATTTTGCGCGAGTGTTTTCTCTCTCTCTCTCTCTCTCTCTCTCTCTTTCTATCTATCTATCTCTTTTTTCTTGTTTCAATACAAATAAACAAGAAAGCGCAAAATGTTCCACGCTATAAAGAGAGTAGAAAATTGAATGGTATTTGCTTATACATACACACACATATATACACATATATAAGCATTCCTATATATATTTCATATATATATAAACTTTCCTACGTAACGATCGGTTGATTAGAGCTTACGATATCGAGGAGTATCTTACGTAAACAACATAGGAGTAGATTGTGTATACGTATTACGTAAGATTGGAAAGAGATTAGCATCGTCCAATCGATAATTAATTATTCGAGGGTCAAAGGCAGTTGGTAGCTGTTATTGACTCGTACTATATTTAAGCTCGAACGTTCCAAGTAAAGAGAGAGAAAGAGAGAGAGAGAGAGAGAGAGAAAGAGAGAAAGAGAGAAATCGAATTTCGTATGGTCCTTTTCCTTGAGCTTTACGAATCCACATGTACCCCCTCATTCTTGCCGCAAAAGCAACTCACGTCTGTAATTTCCAGACGTGCGTTTGTATAGTAGAACGTGCGGGATTCTATGCAGAACGGGAAAGTATATCGTGTGCATAGGGATACGCGTTTACGTGCATCCTAGCTTGTCCGGAAGATTTGCTGGCGTTCTCGGAAAAGGTCGAAGATACGCCGGTTGAAGCTTTGTATATGCGCGATATATACGAGCCGGATATACGAGTGCAGATATAGCTGGAAGAGAAGTAGTCTCGTTAATTTCTACGTCGGCGGAGATTTAACGATAATTTTTTTTCCCCCTCTCCTTCTCCCTAATACGCAGCTACGCTCGTTCCTCCCTTTTCCTTTTTCCCCCCACTCCCCTTTATTTTTCCTTTCTTCTTTTTCTCTTTTTTTTCTTCTTTTATTATTTCTTTTTTATTTCTCTTTTCCTTCCTTCACACTTACTTCCTCATTCTCTTGGCTATGCACCATCGTTGCATATCCCTCGCTTGCATATCCCTCCAACCTTTCTCTCTAGCAGCCACCAATCCTCAACCCACCCCCACACCCCAATCCCCAACCCTTCCCCCCTCCCCCCGAAAGTCTGGCCGTACGCGCGAATTACAAATGTTTATTGCGCCTGGCGGGTTATAACGGGCAGCCGGCAGTGGAATAACTAGGGAATTATGCGCCATGGTCCTTTTCGAGCTACCCTCCTCCATCTCTTTCTCTCTCTCTCTCTCTCTCTCTCTCTCTCTCTCTCTCTCTCTCTCTCTCGTTCTCATTCTCGTTCTCATTCTCGTTCACGTTCACGTTCTATCCTTCTCCGTGCCGTGTTCTTCCGGCAGTTCCTAGCTCTTTCCCTACCCTCTTGCAATATAATCGTAGTGGCTTTTTCTTCGGTGCACTTTGGATTTCTGCGTGGGAGCTTGTTAAGGGGTAGAAACTAAAATGGAAATTTTTCCGAGGTCGTTTCGTAATTTGAAAATGTAGCATGAACTTATGATGCCTGACGAGAGATAGATTGGATACGATCATAGTACTGCGTACTATCTCGAGGAGAAGTAAAGAGAGAGAGAGAGAGAGAGAGAGAGAGAGAGAGAAAGAAAAGGAAAAAAAAAGAAACGAATGAAAAAAGAAAAAAAGAAAAGGAAAGAAGAGAGGAGGGAATTAAAACATAAAAAAAAAAACAAAAAAGAAAAAAGAAAAAAGAAGAAAACAAAACAAAAAGAAGAGATGAAAAAAGAAAAAAAAAAGGAAAAAGAAAATTTCAAAGAGCATCGTAACGAGTGGAAAATCATAAGGGGAAAAAACGAGAATCTCGTTAAAATCGTTTCCATCGGAGTAATCGGATTTCAAGCTCTGGAAAGAAGTAATTTGCAATAAAAAGATGGTACAAGAACAATTTCCGTAGGATGTTGAGAAGCGTTATGAATCGTGCGAAAGAAGAAGAAGAAGAAAAGGAAGAAGAAAAAAAGAAGAAGAAGAAGGAGAAAGAACTTCGAAGATTGGATCGGTCGAAAAGTACGAATTGCTATTCATTCGCTAACAATGGAGAACAGAGAAAAAGGCTTCAGCTCGTACATTATACAAGAAAGATACGATTTTTACGAGTAATGGCGAGCTATACATCGCCAACTTAACGCGGTAATCTCATATGGTGTATAACTTTTTTCTATTCTTTTTTTTTTTCTTCTTTCGTTTTTTTTTTCTTTTTTATTCATTTCTTTATTTTTTCTTCATCCTCCTCCTTTCTTTTTTTTTTCGAACTTTGTCGTTCGAAAAGAGAAGACAAATCTTTCAGTATTATAATTGGACATTTTTTTTAATACATCAAGGAAGAAGAAAAGGAAGACAAGGAAAAAAAAAAGAAGAAGAAAAATGAATAAGTAGAAACTACGTGATGTAATGAAGAAAAATGATAAAGTTAACAAAAGGAAATATCTTTCTAGATATGAGTCGAAACAGGATTGGTTTAATTCTACGAACAAGTATCCAACGGATGTAAAGATAATTACATTCTCAAGATTGCAGTGTTAGAATGCTTGATTATGTTTTCTGTGGTTCTAAATATATATACACACATACACACACACAAACAAATACATATCTGGAACATAGAATATATATACATATATATATATATATATATATATATATATATATATATCCTGTTTTTATTAAGAACGTCCTACCATCGTGAAAATAGGAAAAGTATCTCGTCGTTTACGAATGAGAAGGAAGGAGGGCTTGGAAAAGAGGGACATCAAGTAGAGCTTTCACCAAATTAAACACGGTAATGCGCGCGCATCAGAACGAAACAATTCTGTTTTCATGAAATCTCAAGCCGTGGGAGGAACGATCTCGTTAAGTACTTCGTAAACAACGTAAGGAAGGTGTAGACTAGACGAGGAGAAAGAGTTACAACAGGGAGAAGAAGAGACAGAGAGAGACAGAGAGAAAGAGAAAGAGAGAGAAAGAGGGAGAAAAAGAGAGAAAGAGAAAAGAGACAACTATTGGACAAGCTTTCGAGTTTTATCAGTCCTCTTTATCCGTGCAAACTCGAGCGTTTTAAATTTCCAGAGATATTAACGGGCATGAGACCTACGTCGTTTCCGTGTTCTCAGTTCGCGATGGAATTTTCCGGCATGTAACTCGAAAAAATACGCGAGGACGTAATCCTTGGACTCAGTTCGTTCTGCTCCTTGGACTTTGGCTCGGCGATAAAGGTAACTACTATCGCGGTAGTAACGTCGCCGTTTCGCTCCACGTACCACCTCCTTAATGGTCGGAGATCGTCGGTCTCTTTCTTCCTTTATCTACCTCTTCCTTCTTCTTCTTCTTCTCCTCCTCCTCCTTTTCCTTGTCCTCTTTCTTCTCCACCTTGCTAATTGATCCGTCCTTCGTGAAACACGCGCCACCGTCTTCTCGACACGGCATTTTCACAAAAGCTATCCCTTGAAATTTACTCGCGCCTCCGACGTCGTTTACTTAGGATCCTCGACTCCCTTGAAGTTTCTTCTTCCTCGTGTTCTTCGTTCGCCCGGTTGGATAAGATGCGGCTGAACGAGCGAACGAGCTTGAGAAAGACGGGAAAACAAGAACAGTCCAAGGACTTTTCTCTCGGCTCTCGGAGTCCAGCTTTTATCGAAGGGAAAACGTCTTTCGTTTCTCACCGTAGACTCTCGACGATGAAGTGTTCTAAGTGTAGAAAGCACTAGAAATATAACGAATACTCGTTTCCAACCTGCCGTATATTCCCTCGAATTATTTACGTACCGTGAAAATTAAGTCCTAGCAGAGTTTAAAGAGTTACCCAAGAAGTTAAAGGTAAAGTAATCGTAGATCGCTTGCTTTTCGATGAAAATGCAGAAGAAGGAAGTGAGTTAATAAACAAAACCATTTTAACTATAAATTACTTTTGGTGTTTTGTACCATTGGAAGAGGTAGCTTTTATATGGGCGAGCGTGCGATTAAAAGTCAAAGGCATATGCCGTGATATTGCACCTCTTTAATAAGTAAGATTACCTTTAATGGAAATTTAGTAGAATGAGCGGATGGTTTACCTGTATGTTGAAAATTAAACGGCGTCGCCTCGGAGTACAACCCTATTTACTTTCGTTTTCTATCTTCATTTTAACTCGGAATACATACCCGTTAACGAAAGTTTATCTTTCGCAAGAGTCATTAGGCAAACCATATTTCGCGCGCCAACCATTTTCGGTCCGTTTGAATTCCTTCCACGTTGATGTCTCGCTAACCACGGACAACGACTTCATACGCTTGAAAGAGTTACGATTATGATTAAACTTTAATTGAGATTCTATATATGATCGACATAGAACAGAAATAGAGTATATTAAACGTAGAGTTGGATATTCTCTCGTTAACCGATTAAGTTACACTTAGCTAAGTCTACGTAGGACAAGGGAGAGTGAGAAAGGGATTCAACGTGCGTTCAAACGTTTCGATATATCTTGAAATTCTTCTTAAACGTTATCCGATACGATATTATTATCCGACATTGAAAAATAATTTTTCCAGAATGCAGAAGGATATATATCGTTCATCTCTCTCTCTCTTTTTTTCTTTTCTTTTTTCTTTTTACGTATAAATCTCTCCTTCACTTTTTTATTTTAAATCCTTTTTTACCATTTATTCGAAGATAATTCTCGAGAAAGTTGAGAATGATGCTTAATGGGTATGGCTTATATGAAATTGAAAATACCCTTTCATAAGTGATTTTTCTTTTGAACGAGAAAAATCCATAACTTCTGGTGGCTTTACCGTTCGAATTCGCGCAAGGTACGTACTTTAAAAAAAAGGCGATATACCTAGATTGGTTGGTCGAACAAAAGGTTTATGATTCGAGGATTGAATTCGATCCCTCTATACAATTCGTACGAAGAGGGCAACCTTCGAAGGTGCCTTTGATACCGCGTAAGTGCTTTTCAGATAAGTAATAAGTAGGTAATACTAATCCATCCCTATTCCCGTTTCCTTTTAGTAGTACACCGTTAAAGGAACCGTTTATAATATCTTTTGCTGAACGTGATCCAATGAGAAATATTTTCTTTTCCCCCTTTTCTTCTTTCCCTTTTTCTTCTTCTTCCTTCTTTTTCCTCCTTTCTTTCTTTTTTTTTTTTTTTTTATCACCAAAGAATAATATCCAAGAGTTCTTAAGGGATATGTAACGAGTGGTTGAACGCGATCGTTGAATCGATCGTTTTAACTCGTTCTCAAACTCATTAAACTTTTGTTCTACGTAGGCCGAAACTAGTGTAAAGAGTGAACGAAGAAGAATAAGGGGAAGGACGAAGAAGGAAAAAGGAAAAAAAGAAGGGAAAGGAAGGGAAATAAAGCGCGTAAGTATGGTGCAATTAGTGGCCATTGATCGCAAGTATAATCGCAAGCTTTAATCGGGATGATGGGGACTGGCCCCACCCTCACCTCTCTCTCTCTCTCTCTCTCTCGGGTTGCTTTTATCGAAGAAAGAGAGGAGATACGAGAAAATCTGGTGAACCCGTGGGGTCACGTGGCAAGAAAGTGCATCGTTCTCGAGTAGTCTCGACCTCGAGGAAGCACGTGGGATGAATATTTATCGTGGTGGCTTGCGACACACTGTACCGCGACAAATTAACGTCGAGCTGCTAGCCGTACGGAGAAAAAGATAGAAAGAGAGAGAGAGAGAGAGAGAGAGAGAGAGAGAACGTTTCACGTAGATGCCAACAAGGGAATGAAAAAGAGATAAAGAAAGAGAAAGAGAGAATATAAAGACAGAGAGTACATAGTAGTAAAAGAAACAATTTTAATTACAATATTTCAACGAACTCTGTTGAGCAAGGGTAGTTGAAAAAGGGAATCACGAGGAAAGATAGGTAGGTAGGTAGATAGGGAGATAGGTACGTACACGATTTCAAAACTTGAAACATTAGCGACCTACCCTCTCAAAGGTTGCGTTAGTTATATGAAGAGAAGAGCAGAACCACTGACACGTTACTAGCCCGCAAACCCAACGACGTCTTTCTAACGGTGGGGCCTTTCTCTACTACCATCCGCGATTCCCTAAATGCTTCGCAATCTCTCACTCGCCAAGGGAAGTTTTGCTACGAGTTCAGCTCCGTTCGCGTCCCAGCGAAACGTGATTCGCGTGCCAACATCAAGTAGGAAGTTGGAGAAAGGATAGTCCAGAGAGAAGCAGTTACCAAGAAGGGAACGATATGGAGGTTACGTTTATACGATTTTCCTCAAGGAAAATGGCACGTTAGTTTATGTTTTAGAATTCACGTTTATATACCTTCGTCCTGGATCCATCCTATAGCCGAGATACTTAATATCGAAAAAATCCTATTCGTTCGTAGCTAACAGTTCTGTCGATACGATACAATTTTATGAGACACAGTCCGAGTTTAGTTCGTTCAATTTTTTTTTTAATACGTATCAAATCTTTCTCTCTCTCTCTCTCTCTCTCTCTTTTTCTCTATCTATCTATCTATCTATCTATCTATCTATCTCTCGATAGTCTTGAGAAGAGAGACATGGAAAAGGGATGAGAGCGATGACGGAGGGAGGGGTTGGATGGGCAACCTTCGCCTATTACATATGCATAGTTTCATAAATTTGTTTCGCCGTACCACATTCCATCTCTCTCTCTCTCTCTCTCTCTCTTTTTCATTTTTTTTGTCGACTATGTTTCTTTATTTCTTTCCTTTTCCCGTTTGCGTCTCCTCACTCTTGAAAAAGGCCCCGGGCGAACTCACTCGCCCAAGCATTCGCACTCAACCTGCTTTTAATATCGCAGCCAGAACCAACCACTCTCTTTTCTCTCTTTTCCCTTTTCTTTTCTTTTCTTTGTCCATACACACATATCTATCTGTCTACCTACCTACCTATCTACCTACCTACCTACCTACCTACCTCTCGTCGCCCGCCACATGGGATTTTCATAGCCTGCGGAAGTCGAACGTCGGGCATAGTTAATGCTCGATATACCGGTCGCGTAGTTAACGTTCCATTCCTCGTACCGCACTCCATTCCGCGCCGTTGCCTCTCTTTGTAAACCAGCACGTGGATAATATTGGTTATTAATTGGTACCTTCGGTTTTAGTAAATTATATCCCGACAAAGACACACCATCGCTTTAATTCTCTCTCCCTCTCTCTCTCTCTCTCTCTCTCTCTCTCCATCTATTCTTCTTTCTTCAAATTTCAAGGATATCAGATAGTAAAATAAAATTCTATTATTTTTCTTTTTCATTCTTTTTAAAGGCTAAAAGATAGATAAAGGAAAAAAAAAAAAGAAAACAGCACGCGTCGTTAGTTTTTAATCGATTGTATTCGTTGGAACATTCGTTTGCGCTTAAAAAATCGAAGAGAAACGTTCCGGAATAGCGACGTCGTTTCGTACCTGTCACTTTTTCCGTCTTGTTAAAAATCTAATTCGATGTTTTTCGTTTTATTTTGATAAGTATGTAAGTAAATAAGTAAGTACGTCGCATATCAATTTCTTTTACTTTTCATATCGTCAACTGATTATTAAACGTAATGCAAAATCTGCGAGAATTACTTCTCCCCATTTCCTGTGTCTTAAGCGAGGACAGTAAAGTAGTGAAAAAAAGTATATATATATATATATATATATATATATATATATATATATATGCATATAATATGCATGACGAGAGCGTTAAGCACACGTGTTACGTAATTCATACCTCCCCCTTCTTCCCGTAGAGAAGAGAAGAGTTAAATGTTATTTACTACACGTACCGACCAAAGTAATTTCTTTTCCGCAGTTTTAATATATTCTCGCGAAAAACATTCCGCGCCTCCATAAAACTAAGCCATTTGAGAAAGCCATTTTGAAAGTCGGCGCTTTCAAGAAGATCCATTGAAAACGGCGGAAAGATTTCCTCTCGTTCACTGTGCAAGCGAGATGAACGACAAAAATATGGTAATCTCGTTCGCACACGGCTGCACGGAATATCCGTTTTAAGTAATTAGCAAGGCGTTCAAACGCGTCGTAAGTTACTTTCGCGCTATCATTTTGATGAAAAAAAATATCAGACTTACTACCGTCTCTCTCCCTCTCTCTCTCTCTTTATTTGAAAGTTTCCTATTTCTTTGTTCTTTTTATGTCTTTTTTGTTCCTTCGCGTACCTACATTTTAATCCTTCTCAGAAAGCATAAAAGAGGTTTCTGTCCAAGACTAGAACCCGTAATCAAGGAAATATTTAAAGAGAAATTTCAGAGATTCATTCAGTAGCACTCGATTTTGCCATTCGTGACAAGCATGCCACCCTTTCCCTTCGATTTCACAGTCGTCCCTCTTCTTATTTCTCTCTCTCTCTCTCTCTCTCTTTCTCTGTCTCTACTTCTCGGTCGTTCGTCCCCTCATCTTTCTCCCGCTCCGTGAGACTTTGCAAGTTTTCTAATTAGTATGATGCCTCGGGCTAAGCGAAGTACGGCTTCTCGACGTTTTAAAATGGAGAAAACGGGGGAAAAGGAAAGCCTTTGAGTCCTGCCAGGAACTTTGGATTCTACCTCTTTCTCTCTCTTTCTCACACTTTCTCTCTGTCAAGAAGAGTCGTAAAGTCGCTCCAGTCGACTCCGAGATTCCAACGACACCGTCTTCTACTAGCCCCTCTTTCCTATCCTTCTCTTATCCCACTCTGCTCCCTTATTACCCCTCTCTCTCTTTCTCTCTTTCTCTATTCGTCTCCTTTTATTACCCGTACCTGTGCCTATTCAGCGTCATGTCTACCGGGTTTTGCGTGCCACCCCAAAGTGCAAAGTTCTCCGCCTCGTCGAAAACTCTCGGCTCGAGATGCCTGGATTATTCCGTGGGCGTTTTGGTGGGGAGAAGCTCGACGGCGGTGTATGCAATTAAAGTCAACAGGTCCTCGCGTTGGAAAATAATGGAACAAGCTCGGGGATGGGAATGAGGGAGGGGAGGAAAGCGATCGCGTGCTACACCCAGACGATGAAACGAGGAGAAATGTTAGGTCGGAAAAGGCTATTCGTTCTTTTTTCTTTTTCTCTCTTTTTCTTTCATTTGTTTCCTTCTTTTTCTTTTTTTTTTTTTTCTTTTTTTGCTCTCCCTTTTTTTCTTTTTTTTCTTTTTTCTTCTTTTCTCTTTCAATTTCATTAATTCATCCGTACCGTAACGAGCAACTATAATTACTATTACGACATTGTTGTGGATTTTTAATTAACAATAGAATATCTTCTCGATATGTCGAATTACTTTCATAATTGTCGATTCGTCGATAATAAAATTTTCCATAGTAGATAATTGACCTGGAATCGAACGAATCGCGAACGACGAAATTCGAAGGGTGAATTTCTACTACACCTTAACAAAACGAAAACTAAAAGAGAGGCGGAAGAGGTGGAAACTGTCCGAACCGATTCGATCCTAAATCGATTATCGTCGAACGTTCCATCAATTTCTAATTGAAGCGGTAATAAATTTTACGTCACGGTACCGTGTCGTCGTCTATTCCCACGTCGAAACGTGTACGCCCCCGAATTTCCAAGCTCCGATTAAATTTAAGCGCTTTTGGTGACGCCCGACTCTCCTACCCCCTCGGATCGAACGACAACGGCGAGCAAATCACAGGACATTTTTCGAGCGTTTCCGGAAATAGTCTCCTACCCCTTTCTTCGTCCTCCTCGGTTCCCCTTCATATCCCTCTCCCCCTCCCTATCCCTTCCTCCCCACCACTTTTCGTGATATCGTCCGACGTCGGCTGTACTTTATGAAGCTCCTTCGAGAATCGATGAGAGCCTTCGAGCCAGAAACCGTTTATAGTCTTCCGGAAAGGTTCGACTTTTTTTGCTTTAAATCGACGAATCGACGTTTTCATTTTAATCGAATCCTAAACTTCAGATTAGACATTTTGTTCCTTTGAATATCGTAGAAAAATAATTTCAACGGGATAAATGTCTACGATGTCTCTCTATCTTTGACTCATTTATATCTATGCACATCGAAAATTTCATCGGAATTATAATATTTCTAGTACGTCAGAACTTAATACCCTTTTCTATTCTTCTTCTCTCTCTCTCTCTCTCTCTTTTATTTTTTCTTTTTTTTTTATTTTTTACGCCGTGGAATTTCAGTTTCTAAACTTTTCGTTGGATGGTAGAATTTCTCTTCTGAAGAATGTTGAGAGCGAGAGAGATAGAGAGGGAGAGAGAGAGAGAGAGAAAGAGAATGTTAACGCGGTCGGTTAGGCCACGAACAATTTTCTCCGAGAAATCACCTACGATATATAAAGCTCCGAGAACTAGATCGCTTTCTATCCAGCTACAGGCAAGCTCAAAATTTCTGCATGAATACCCAAGAGAAAAGCCATATATACAGTGTGAACCCTTCTAATCGAAATGGAAGATGCGAACCGTAAACCTCGTCAAATCTCTATAGGATTAAGCTTGCACGGAAGTGTCCACGACGACTAAGTTAAATCTATTTTATCAGGACATTCTCTCTATATACAACACGAGAGAGATTCATCTGTCTTCTCTCATCGTGAATGGATCCCCTCTCCTCTTGCTCCCTTCCCCGCCCCCTCCCCGTTTCAAATTAACTTGTACTTATCAGGACATTAAACTGATTTTCGAACGATTTGAAAAAGCCAATTATATAGATACATATCCATGTGTGTGATATATATATATATTTTTTTTAATACTTCACTTTTCAACACCATTTAATCTTTATCGTCTAGACTCAACCATAAATTATTTCTTCATCGATGCTATTTCAATTTTAATCGTGAAATTTTACATTACGGTACGGATTTAATGAAAGATTGAAAAAGATAAGATATGAACTTATCTTACTTCTATACTAGATTATAAATAGAACGAAACATAAATTTCAATCTACCATATTATTTGGCTTATTTAATGTTAACAATTTCGTATATGGGGTGTATATAGGTGTACAAGTCTATATCGATCCGAATCGGTGAACGTGCACGACCTTTTCATACTCTCACGCTCCCATAAAACTCGACGCTTCTCGGCACTTCTCTACGTTTGCGGTACCTCCCTCCCCCATCTCCTTCATCGTTCGTAGACTCGTAGAGTCGACGTTTACACCGCACGTACGTACGTTAGTCATCGTTACTGCCAGGATATCCAGGCTTTCTAGAATAAAGAGGATCATCGGGACAACCGGCTCGGACACAAGACACCTACGTTAAATTCGCTGAATTCCGATGAAAAGGAATTTTTATCCAGGATACGTGTTATAAAAAAGCTCTTCCCTAATTCCCTTTTCTCTCTCTTTCTCTCTCTCTCTCTCTCTCTCTCTCTCTTTCTCTCTTTTTCTCTTCTTTCTATCCATCGCGTAGTTTCCTTGAGATAGGTTTGCGCGAGTCGCACGCAAAATGCGTTCGCATTATTATGGAAGCTGCGTTGCGCTGCACTCGCGGAAGCGCATTGTAGATTCCGGCTGTGTCGTGTGCAGCCCGGAAATAATATCTATCGATCCTCGTGTACGCGAACGAATACGCGGATATATACCTACGATTCTTTCTCTCTCTCTCTCTCTCTCTCTCTGTCTGTCTCTTTCTCTTTCTATATCTATTTCTCCTCTACTCCCTTTTCTTTCTGTCGCGAGTGAGGATACGCGAAAATAAAAGTGCACCGCGAGTGGTGCATCCAGCGTGAGAACGGAATCACCATAGATCGTCGTAGATC
>NC_140812.1:10772500-10867500 GCF_050613455.1 Vespa mandarinia | reverse complement strand
CGAAGGGGCCTTGCCCGTGATTTTCTAGGACTTCTCCTTATTTGCGGATGGTGTCGAATGTATCAAAAGGGTGTACAATCGGTAATGCGAGACCGCAGAAACCTTCCAACAATGTCGTAACGTCAGACACGTTGTTTATTATCTATGTCTAACGCATGTTTCTAGTCGTTAAAGTTCTTACGTTGATCTTTATCATCGCATTACATTAACGAGAACGACTCTGTACGAGCAAGACGTCATTATTAAAAGAGTCAAATATGTATGTTCAAAAATATGATATTGCGAGATAGACGATTGTTCAGCTTCAAAGTATCCATATTAATTATATGAAAATTCTAATACGTTTAAAAAGCTCGTATATCTATTCAATATATATATATGTTTGTGTGTACATATATACATATTATGAAGATACTCACGGTCGAAAGGGGAAAAAAGATTTGTACATCGATGATATAGAATATTATGGAATTAAAATATAGAGGATCCTTTTTTCTTCATTTTATTTTCTCTTTTTTTCTTCTTTAATTTTTTTGTTTTATTTTTTTTTTTTTCATTTTTTTTTTTTTTCATTTTTTTCATTGTTTTATTTTTTTTTTTTTTTTGTAAGTCAATGACTTTCGATCGATTGCAGGATTATCGTCGTCGTGGTTAACCGAAAAAATTTTCTTCCGTTACACACGTTAAAGCTTCTACCCTATCCGTGAAAACCACCGTCGATCGTGCCAATACTCTCTCATCGAGTTTGGCACCAACCTCACGAATACCTTTCATACCTAATATACCTGATATACCTGATATACCATATATATATATATATATATATATATATATATATGCGGACCTCAAATATCGTTTTCGATGATTGAGAGAGAGAGAGAGAGAGAGAGAGAGAGAGAGAGAGAGGAAAGGAAGAATTCAACGATACCACCGAGTGTACTTCGTTCGAAAAACATCTGCGACGTATCGAATGAAATTATATCTCTGAATTTCCCGAATGCCGTTTAAAAAGAAGTAAGAATTCTTCACGAATACAGATAACTATATAACTATATACATTTGTACATTTAGATTCATTTCGATATCGCCCCAAGAAATGAAGAGAAAGAGATAGGTAGAATAGAGAAGGAATTTCTTTTTTTCTTTTCATTCCAGTTTTTCCTGCTCCGCCCCCAACCTCCCAATCTGTTTTTTCTCTTCCTTTTTATTCTTATTTATATATTTCTTTCTTTCTTTTCAAGCTTCTTCCAAGCTTTGATTCCGTAACTCAAGAAAAGAGGAATCTTCAAGAGAGGACACACATATTCTTCGTGCGTTTACTATCTTTCCGCACACGTACGTCCACTTCTCTTCCACGTCGGTTGCACGATATATCGCTCGATTCGAGTCGATGCCAGCGACCTGGAATTTGCATTTCCCCGGAAAATACGGGCTTGATGGGGCCGCACCAAGTGGGAGGAAGCTAGAGATAGAGAAGCACAGAGAAAGAGGCAAAGAGAGAGAGAGAGAAAGAGAAATGGAGAGAAATAGAGAGAGAGAGAGAGAGAGTGAGAGGGGGGTGGCGGGGAGGAGGGGGAAAGGGGGAAGTTTCCATCGTTGCTCTGAGCGGGCTAGACGTGCAATCCGGAACGATTTTCCCGTGGGAATAAGCATCGACAGCCCCGTAATTAGATGCGATCCAGCACGATTTCGTTCTGTGCACTCTAGCAACCGTTTCTACGGGCCGCGATGTCGACCCGCTTTTCGTTGACATTTATTTATATAACTACATGGTACATCGACGTTCGAGTACTATATCCCATTATATACGCGTATACGTTGATCGAGTATTTACGGTCGCACACATGAACACGTTTGTCGTTCTATCAAGTTAGTCGCACGATTGCTCGAAAGGGCCGTTCCGTAGGCGCCCATCGAAAATCTATTTCAACGTAGGAAAGTAGAATTCCACGGTTGTTGTATGAACCATATGGAATTCCTTTTGGAACGCATTTCCAAAAGGCGTCGAAAGAGAATCTTCAATCGTCGATCTTTTTCCTTTTCTTTTTTTCCCCTCTTTTTTCTTTTTTGTTTGCTTGTTTTCTTGTTCTTTTCTCTATCTCTCTCTCTCTCTCTCTCTCTCTCTTTCTCTTTCTCTCTCTCTTTCTTTTTATCTACTTTTATTACATTCTATTATCTACTGTTTCGACATTCCTAATGATGTGCTAAAACTTGTAAATAATTCAAACATCTCCTTTTCGCAATCGTTTCCTTCTACCGTCGCGACGTGAGTACATTGCAAATTTCTTTCATTAATATTCACTGTCGGATGAACTTAACATATTATGTATATGGTAGACGTATGGTTAGGTAAGTGTATGTATATATGCATATTGATATTTGACTTACGAGAATGGATATACGAGATAGGTATTTAATGAATGTTTAATTCGATGATTATAAGTGTAGGACGATTGTAAAAATCAAATGTTATGCTATTGTAAAAATTAATTACGTTAGTTTAATTGATAAGATGGATTGGATCTTTCCATAAGAGATTTTTCCTTTGTTACTTAGCATAAAAGTACGATACGTTTAGCTTTTTCGAAGATTCGCATGAGGAGTGACAGCGGGAGAAAAGGGATTCTACAATGATCGAATACAATTCTGTTCGTTCGTGAAATTCACGACCGATGTAATAGGTATCTCTTGCAGGTATGTATGTGTATATATATATATAAATACACTTATGTAGTAAGCGCACAAACACATGCATATAGGAATATATATATATATATGTGTTAGAGGAAGGGTGACCAGTTCGAGCACCGTTCGAAAATGTTTCGAATTTGAGGGAGGGCTGTAATGGCCTCGTTCGACGGGACGACCAAAATAAATCGAATTAACGTTCTGCATGGGCCATCTCCTGGGAGGAAAACACAACGTTGCATGAAAAATTAGTGGGTATGGCGCAGACGCGAGACTAGACATGCGCGATAATTACAATGTCACCGATTCGGACTGCGAGCTCCGAACTCGGACTAAAATAAAATCGCACTACCTCTCTCTTAATCCTGTTCGACGACGCATTTTATTCTACTCTTCTCTTTTTTTCTCTCCCTTCCTCTTTCTCTCTCTCTCTCTCTCTCTCTCTCTCTCTCTCTCTCTCGCCCACTCTCGCTTGCTCCTTTTTTTATTTATCGATAATCACAACGCGATCGAGCAATCGTACGCTTCAATTTCCATCTCTAATTTCGTTTTCCCGACTCGATCGTGCGGATCCAGAAAAAGGTTATTGACAATTCGAAGCTCTACGGATTAATCGTGCGAGAAGCGAGAATCACCGATATAAAACATTCAATATTTCCTCCATCGACGATGGTGAAGGAAATAGAAAGAGAGAGAAAGAGAGAGAGAGAGAGAGAGAGAGAGAGAGAGAGAAACAAGAAATTTTGTATTTTTAGTTTTCACGAAACTCGGTAAGACAAAGAACGCAAATCGTCGGGTAGGTGTATTCACTGGCAGTGTATTTGGTCGAGCCTACGTTTAAACGTTCTCCTCTAAATGCAAATCGAGCGGGATTACCGGAAGGGATGAGCTAGCTTCCTTGGCGAAACTATAAGGACCTATCGTGGCTGTATAAGAGAGAAAATGGAAAGGAAAGGAAAGAAAAGGAAAGGTAAGGAAAGGAAAGGAAAATAAAGAAAGATAAAGTTAGATAGAGAGTAGAAGAAAGACTGGTAGAGTAAAAGAGGTAAGCGTGTAAGAGAGATGAGAGAAGAAACTTGCTTCGAGTTATCGCTCGTCTTACATCGACCGAACTTGGATAGATCCGAATGTTGCCTCGTCAAAATCGCGTTCTTCTCACGCTTCTACGTTCTTCAAACTCTTTACTTTTTATTTTTCTATCATCTCGTTCTAACGTTACCGGATACTCGTCTACTTGTAATTTTCGTCTGCTTTCGAAATGCACTGCGAGCTAGTGAGTGCACGGGACCGCAAACATAATCGTACACGTAAACACATATACACACACACACACACACGTGCCTAAACATATATATATATATATATATATATATATATCGAATTTGGTCGGCGCGTGGAAAGTGAACCACTCGCGGTAATAAAGCGAACTAGAGAAAAAGAAGGAGGAAATTTAGCCAGAACCGAGCTTTTTATTACCGACGCTAATTTACCTTCCGCAAAAGTTTCACCAATTTACGGGAGCTAACCGTGAGACTACGTCTAAACCCTCCTCACCCTTTTTCCATTTCTATCTTTCTCTCTTTCCCTCTCTCTCTCTCTCTCTCTCTCTCTCTCTCTCTCTCTCTCTCTCTCTCTCTCTCTCTCTCTCTGTCTGTTTCGTTTCCATCCCCTTCTCCTGTCGCCCAGTGCTTCGAAAACCTTTCCGCTTTTTTTTCCCCTCTCTTTTCCTTTTTTTTTTCACTCATTCCTCTCTCCCATTTCATCTATCTTTTTTCTATATAGTCCCTTTCTCCCACTTCCACCTACATTTTTTCCCATCTCGCAAACCCACTGTCAAAACTTGTACGCGTTCGTTCGAAGTGCACGATCGGTGGCCCGGTTTTTCTGGCGTCCCGCCTAAAAAAAAAAAAAGAAAAAAAAGAAAGAAAAGAAAAAAAAGAGAAAAAAGAAAAGAAAAGAAAGGAAGAAAAAACAAAAAAACAAAAAACAAAAAAAAAAGCGGGGAAACCGAAATTCACATTCAATATAAAATGAGAAACAAATTTTCATTGGCCGATTGCGTTAAGATACGAGATATTTGTTTTATATTATTTTCGATCGGATTTAATTAATTTAATTCGATCGTTAGTTAATATTAATTAAATCAACGTGCCGATTTAAAGAGCTGAAAATAAATTTCTGTTCGTTGAATATCTGCGAATAATTTAATAGTTAATTAGCGATCGAGTGTTATAATGCAATAATTAATTTATATTTTTCTTAATAAAAATTAGAGAAGTAAAAACGGAGGAGATAGAGAGAGAGAAAGAGAGAGAGGGAGAGAGAGAGAGAGAGAGAGGGGAAAAAAACAAATGATTTTTCTCTGTTGGAACGGCAAACTAGTGAGATATAGCGATATCGTCACGGAAGTACACGTATAATAGCAAATAGAAACTTTGACTTTTTCAATCGCATCATTGAATCGATTCACGTTTCCATCGTACGCATATACGACCCCCGGAGTTCGAGTAATGGGAAACTTGAGTGAGAAATTCGTGGTACGGAACGATTGCAATGCTGGATGAGATGTATGCTTCGTGTTTTGTCAATGAAACATCGAACAAACGTATGGGAGCAATGCCTACAAAAGACCGAACGCCCGTACAATACGTAGACACGAATTCGTTCTAATTGCCACTGTTTCGAGTATTTTCCTCTTTGCCGTTGAGAGTTTTCGAATGCGGGAGAATGGGTAGATATGGGTGGGTTAGAGTAGACGAGGAGGAGGAGAGGGATGGAAAGGGGGAAGGGGGAGATGGCGACGAAAGACGTAGGCGGCAAGAGTTTGAGCCGAACGATTAAATTCAACATTGGGAGATAACATGATGTAGAAGTTCGTAAACTCTCGGATTTTAGAAGAGCACCGCTTGTTCGACTATCGCATGAACGATTTATCGATTTTTCCATTTTCAAGCTCTTCCGAGTTAATCACTTTACGGAGAGCGGATATCGAGCGAATCGGGAAATACATACGAGATACCTCGCGGATCCATCGTGAACGCGTTAAAAAGGTGTTTTCTTCGTGTTAGACGATAATCCGATTTGTCGAATCTCCTTTTCGATAGCGGAATGATCGTGCGAGGAATGCGAATCGAACATTGAACGTATATATATATATATGTACGTAATATATGTACGTATATGTACTTGGGTATGTTTCTACGTAAGTAAGTACCTACGTACTTACGTACATATATATTTACCTACTATATGTAGGAAGGTTAGACTAATAAATTCTATAGGGAGATGTGTCCACTTAAGAGAGGGTCAGAGGTCCGTTAATTCATCGAGCCTCGAATACCTATGCGGCTTTTGCATTGGAATTCTGAATACAGGTACATGGATCTACGTATAATGGCATCCGTGGATTTGAACGTAATCAACGAAAAGGGAATATATTAAATGGGAATATAGATAGATAATGGATTACAATTTCAATTTGAAAAATCATAAAACGTACGATTTCACCGAGTATGAAAAAAAGATTCGTTCGTATTACGTTTACGATTACTTCTTTCAAATCCGATCAATTTCTCGTTTCACGACGGCGATCGATCGAACGCGTCGTTGAACTCAAATACCCTGGCCGATTATCCAAAGGTGGTCGAAAGAGAAGACAGGTAGGTAGGTAGGTAGGTAGGTAAGTATATATAGACAGATAGATAGATAGATAGATAGATAGATAGATGGCTTGACCATTTCGTATTTTATTAAACATTCTAGAGCGGAAGTTCAAATCGATAAGGGAAAAGAACCGTCAACATTTCGCGACGGTGCAATGAACTTTCGCGAACCGATATAACTCGTCACGTACATACGGTCAGAAAAAGATTCAACGTCTATATCTAGGTTGGTGATTTAATTTTCAAAAAAAAAAAAAAAAAAGAAGAAGAAGAAATAAAAGAAAAAGAAAAAAAATAAGAAGTATAATAATATCCTTGTGCAACTATCGAATTAATGGAATAACGGAGAGAAGTGAATTTTTATTTGCGTTAATATATTCGGTATAGTCGTTTGAAAGAATAATTGAAATTGTTCGATCTTTGGATAAGAGATAAAGAAGGAAAGAAAGGTAGAAAATGAAGGAGAAAAGTAAAAGAAGAAGATGAAGAAGAAGAAGAAGAAGAAGAAAAAGAAGAAGAAGAAGAAGAAGAAGAAGCCATATCGGGGGCTCATTGTGGATTAGAAACCTACTCGCTAACAAAAGATACGCCAAGTTAAAAGGTGGGAGAAGACTTTGTACGCAAATAATGGCGAGTTTTTCATCGCTCGAGGCAGCCCTATCTTTCGCGACACGGAGCCAACTCTTTCCTTTTACTGACTTTTACGTTACGCCGTGCGTAGATTATATAGCCGGAAGTGAAAAAAAGCTGGAGAGATTCACACGTCTAGGGATATTTCGTCTTCTTTTTCTTTTTCCTTTTCTTTTCTTTTCTATTCTCTTCTTTTACCTTTTTTTTTTTCCCCTTTTTACCTACTTTCTTTTCTTTTTCTTTCTTTTTTTGTTTCATTCCTTCATTCTTTTATTTCCTTCCGGCAAAGTATCGTACAATATTTTTATTTTATTTTATTTTATTTTATTTTATTTTATTTTATTTTATTTCATTTCGTTTTATTTATTTATTTATTTTTTCTTTTCTTTTCATAGCGAGTATAAAAACAAAAATAGGGGGGAGAGGGCGGGAGGGGGGAAAAAAAGAAAGATGAAATTTCATTCTGCCTGTACAACGAGATTGATTTCCTAATCGATAGTGCTTTTATTTTCGTCGTCGTCGTCGTCGTCGTCACACTTTTTCTCCGTCTGTCTGTCTCATTTCATTCGTTTATCTGCGACGTACGAATCGTCAGTCACGAATAAAAAGCAATATTTTATTTAGGCTCGAAGAAATAAAGCAAGGGTGAAAAGAAGATAGAGATAAAATAGGAGAGTTATTTTACGGTAGGAGTTTGGGATGGGTCGAGGTCAATCGGATTATACGTCTACGGTTATTTAGGTACCAACGAAGGGAGTTACACGAACCGATATTAATTAGATCAATTCAAGGAATATTAATAATCGTATTTGAAAAACAATAAAATAAGCATATTTCCCTGACGCAAATTAAGATCGTCGTTCGTTAATACCTCGAAGTGACGCGTAATTGAAAACAAAAAAAAGTAAATTGAAAAAAGAAGAAGAAGAAGAAGAAGAAGAAGAAAAAGGAAAAGAAGAAAGAGATTATAGTAAATTGTGAGATATAAAAAAAATAACAAAAAAAAAAAAAAAAAAAAAAAACGATAGAAAATGAGAAATAACTGTTGGCATTAAGCCGTCGAGATTATTAAATTAATTACGATATTTCAATGAATAATGGTCTACCGATAAGGGAACTTTTAACTATTCTTTATTTAATAAATCATCGTTAAGTTATTTTCCTTCGAGGTAGCCGTAGACGAATCGTCCTTAAAGAAACTTCCTCCTAGAGTCGATGGGAAAATGTGCACGCGCCGTGGCGCGTTTGAGCGGTAAACTTTTTAAAAACTCGCACAATACTCGGAAGAAGAAAAGAGGAAAAGAGTTAGAGTTAAAAGAGATAGAGATAGATAGAGAGAAAGAGAAAGAGGGAGGGAGAGAGAAAGAGAGAGAGAGAGAAATAAAGAGAGAGGGAGAGGGAGAGGGAGGGGGAGAAATATTTACCGGGGTAGAAACGCTAAAGACGCGAGCTCCCGTCGTTTTGTAACTTCCTCCGCTTGTATACGAGGCGCAAACAACGAAAGAGCAACCGTAAAATCGTTCTATAATTCTTCGTTAACGTTGTTTTGTTTCACTTTGAGAGAACATTGCCGAGAGAGAGAGAGGAGAGAGAGAGGAGAGAGAGAGAGAGAGAGAGAGAGAGAGTTCGGCAAGTTCGTCGAAGCGCCCGAAGCAATGAAGTAAACGAACGAGAAGAGGAGGTAAAGACGATGAAGTAGAGAGTAGTGGAGGAACGAGGAGAATGAGAGGTGAGGGCGAGGAGTGGGGAAAGGGATAGGTTCGCCAAGGAGCAACAAAGTACGGTAATTCAATAATCGACGCTATCCACCGCCGCATAAAGTACGTTAATCCGATGCTCCCCTTTCAACCATATCTTATAGGAAGTAATCGAGAACGGATTCTAAAAGTTTCACATAGTATGAGAATAGTGTTAAATTATTTATAAAGCAATCGCACGTGTTAGCTCATTTAACTCATTTTTCAAATTACTTTCTTTCTTATTCCGGCCATTAATTAATTATCGACCATTGGTATTACTTTGTCAAGTAAAATGTTTTATCCCTATTCGTGAGTTAAATTTGTTTGAGTTGACTTTAGATTAGATTGGATCGATCGATCGTTAGTATTGCTAAGGGATTATCAGCTGTATGTGTTGAATAAATTCGATTAGTTCGTTAAACTCATTCGTGGAATTAGAATCGAGTGAAATAGGGATTAAACGCGAGGGAAATGGACAGAGAAGCGGGACGATTTCCGGGACTCGTTGTCGATGACATCGTCATCGTCGTTGTCTAATGCTTTTGCGTCTGAGGCCTTAACCTCCTATGAGCTTGAGTCTATAATATCTCTTCGTATTTCTTGAAGATATAATACTAAAGCCAGGTAGGTAGATAGCAGATGACGCTCTTGGGATGTACCGGGATGTTAATTTAGCTATTACTTATACCAGGAACCGGAGACTGCCACACCTGAGAGAAGTTTGATCGCCCCTCGTAAGGTCGACAAAGTTACATCTTGGTGGCTTCAAACGGAAGTGCCGGTAGCATCCTCCCTCTCTCTCTCTCTCTCTCTCATTTGCTCTTCTAGTTTCCTTCCTTCCTTCCTTCCTTCCTTCCTCGAGCTATCGTATGGGCGCGAATACCCGATCGATTTCTCGTTACTTGTCCTTAACGTAGAATACCCTTGTAATCCTGTATCAGTGGATAAGACACGTCGTGATTCTCCACGTAAATCGGGCCAGCCTTTCAGGAGCACCAAGGAGCTCAAGGAGCTTCGTTCATTTAACATCGTTATCCGTCCTTCCAAACGGATCTTTCGTGTTTCGTATTCCGTTTGCTTGTAAAATTCACCCAAGTCCTTTTTGATGCGAGATTATGAAAAATGTAAGTCCTCTCGCTTTTATCATCTCAATCCTCGCGTAATAATCCTACAATACGATAATCCACTTGAGATCAACTCGAAGAGACTTAGGAAGATGGTTCGGTGTTGAAAAGGTGTGAATGGAAAAAAAAAAAAAAAAAAGAAAAAGAAGAAAGAAAAATTAAGGATAAAAAAAGAAAAAAAAAAAAAGAGAAAAAGAAAGAAGCGTTCACGCGTCAGCTAGAATACTTAACGACTTAAGTAAATAAGTAATTATAGATGAAGAAAATGGAATAGTCGTTTTTCAAGTATTTATTCGTCACAATACACTATCTAAGTTCACAAAGTTCTCGAACGACATAGGCGAAAATTCAAGCTTGTCCTTTCCTACTATCCTACGTCCAGTCGAATCGATAGATCGAGTACTTTCATCGTTTCTCGATGAGCTTCTCGTTGTGAGTTTTCGAGAACGTAACGAAAGATTCTTCCGGCGTTCGATGGCTAGAACGTCGAAACCGAGTCAGGAAGGATTCGAAAGCTCTTCTCAAGTGGGAAAGGAAGATCGAAAAATGGGACTGGTTGGTAGTTCGATGGACGTCGTCTCTTCGTAATAACGGTGTCTGACGTTAACGAGAAAAAAAGTCTGACGTTCGAAAGAAATCGTAGAAAACGAATAGACGAACATTTTTCTATTTTATCGTCGATAGGATATATATATACATATATATATACGTCCGATACGATACATTTTCAAATAACCCTTTGAAACCGATAGAGAAAATTCAGCTTTGTTCTTTTAGCTTCGTTAAAGGGACATTGAAATCAATTTGATCTCTTGTTGAATATATTCATGTCTATGTATCGAGGTCAGTACGGAGATAGGCGAAAGCGGAATTCCCTTTTTGTCGTTCTGTTTTTTCTCTCCCTCATTCTCTCTCTCTCTCTCTCTCTCTCTCTCTCTCTCTCTCTCTTTATTTTCTTCGTTGGAAAAGCCTCCGTTTTCGAACCTGATCTGTGAGCTCGGAGACATAGAGGATTACCCATTCGGTATGGGCGAGGCGAGACGCAAAGCTCGAGAGAAAAAGGGAGGAAAGAGAAAGAAAGGGAGAGAGAGAGAGAGAAAGAGAAAGAGAGAAAGGGAGGGAGAAGAAAAAAGGAGAAAAAAGGAAGAAAAGCTGGCCGTTGATCCAGGAAAGTGGAAGAGAGGAAAACCGTCGGATATATTTTTCGGATTATCCCTTCGGCCGACGAGGGATATTACTGTGGATAGTGGTACCAGTCGTATTTTTGAAAGTAAATGCAGACGCGCGCGCGCGCACGTACGTACATTTCATATTCGCGCGTGTTTGCGTTCGCCCGAGTTCGATGAGATTAATCGGATACGAATCGCCGACGTTTCTCGCGGAAAGGAAACCGAATTAAATTATGAACGCATTAGCAGATGAGATATGCCATTATCCTTGGATATGAACGAAGTTAGGCGTACTACTACGCGTAGTTTTCGTCCTCGTCCTCGTCGTCGTACTTCTCCTCCACCATCACTGTGTTACTTCGCTTCTTCTTCCACGGACAGCCAGAATTACACGGTCAGAAAACTATTAGCGGAATTGGTGGCTCGCCGTAAAACTCGTTTATCATTTTCACTTTGTCCGAACGTGCGAGTGTATTTTACTCACCGAACTCCATAGAGTCGGTTACTTTCATGGTATCTATTCTACCTACCTAAAATTCGCCAACTTTCTTTCGTTCTGGCGCGTGCTCTTTATTCGTATGGCAAACATGTATATAACTACATATAGATATAACAAACAAATTATTTGTTTTATTTAAAAGGAGAAAGAAAAGAAAGAAAGAAGGTAAACGATGAGAGAGAGAGAGAGAGAGAGAGAGAGAGAAAGAAAGAGAGAAAGAAAGAGAGGAAGAGGGGGAGGAGGGAGGGGGGATCGATACAGCTTGTAACTCGAAAAGAGAGACATTCGTAAATTTCTTCTTAAGGGTGGAAAAGGGAAAAGAAGAAAATAAAAAGGCAAAAGAGAAGTGGAAGGAAGTAACGGTTGGCGTCGTTTCGCCAAACACGGATCGAAGGCCAAACGATAAACCACGTTCGACCTTTTCCACCTGACACCGTAGTACGATAAAGAGTTTCGTAATGTGCTTGGTTGGTACATGGTGACATCGAGGGTGAACATCGATGGGAGTTTGCTGAAAGCTTTGGGAAAGAAGAGGAAGTCGAGCAACGAAAGAGAAGCATGGAACATGGAGAAAGAGAAAGAAAGAGAGACAGAGAGAGAGAGGAAGAGAAAGAGAAAGAGAAAGAGAAAGAGAAAGAGAAAGAGAAAGAGATAGAGAGAGAAAGAGAGAGAAAATCAAGTTCTGGTAGCACGATCGGTGGCAGCGAGATCAGGAAGGAGAGGTTGAGTCGGCCTCAGGGTAGGTGGGAAATGAGACTCATCTGCATCCGGTAACATTGTTCCCGTTCTCCGCTATCCAAGGAGAAACTTTCCGTCATGATGCGAGAAGAGGAGTGGGTGAGAAAGCGTAGCCTATTTCGGAACAGGTGAGGACAGGAAATGAATCTGCAGCCGCTGTTCAGGAAGCTGCGGAAACCGTTCTCGATAATTGGCCCGGAGTTGTCGAAAATGTTCGAGAAGCACGTTCGCCACGGGATAATACGCCGTGCGCGGTTTCATAGGCGTAGCTATGCCACCTGTATTCCTTCTCTCTCATTCTCTCTCTTTCTCTCTTTCTCTCTCTCTCTCTCTCTCTCTCTCTCTCTCTCTTTCATTTTAATTAACCAAGGGAGAAGTATTCAGCACGCGGATTAGGCGTCTTTCGTGGATTCACGTAATTTCTTAGTCCGTTCTTATTAACGTTAAGCTCTGGATTTTCCTTTGGATCAGTTGTAAAAGGTGTATTTATATATTATTCAAAATTTCACGGTTCATGGAAGGAAGAGTTTTATTTCATTTATTTCCTTTTTGTTTTTATTCTTTGTTTTTTTTTTTTTTGTTCTTTTTCTTTCTCTTCGTTCACAGATGACGACATGAGTCGGTACCGAGTAAAAGAAAAGGTAAACAAAATAAAAAAGAAAAGAAAAAAGAAAAGAAAAAAGAAATGAAATTCGATGTCGATGACATTACGCAGTGACAATGTCCGAATCGATCAGTCGAATGGATAGCTTCGTTGTTTCGTTCGACAAAGCCTTCGAATACCTTCGGGCTATCTTTTTGGAGAATGAAACATCAAAGGAATTGCACTCGACTAGTTCGGTTACACTTTGGGGGATGTTTTTTTTTTCCTTTTTTTTCTTTTTTTTTCTTTTTTCTTTTGTTTTTTTTTTGTTTTTTTTTCTAATGAACAAATATATTGACCTCTTAGTTCGAGACTCGATTATAGGTTACGGGCAGTACGTAGGATGAAATGTAAATGTGATTCCCTAAATTTCATTACGATTTAACCGAAAAGCAGTTCCCTCGGCGTTCTCGGAGAGTCTGTAAGATCTCCCTTGAACATCTTCGTCCATACCTATGGAGAATTCATTAAATTTGCATACGATAGGAACTTTGGTAAGCGCCAAATGAAAAAAATTTTCCTATAATGTTACTTAACCCTCCCTTCCCCCAACCCTCACCAGCCCTTCCACTCCCTCCCACCACGTATATCGATTACCAAAACTCAATGAGTTACTTTGACCCTCTATTATAAAATTTACAATTTATAATGTCGATATTTATTATGTTATCTTAGATTCATCATAAAAGTTTCCTTTTTTAACTATTGATAATAATGATCTTTAAAAGGATATTTAAATTTGCAACAAACATCTATTTTTCCTCGAACGAAAGTAATTCCACGGTGTAATTAACGATTTAACGATCGAGATCGAAGAAATTACAAAAGGGTTTCGTAGATAGAAGGGATGATTAGGATTGGAAGAGGGTCGGGTGATAGGAGGTCCGTTCAAACGACTATTTCATGAAATGGATTTCATTAAATTTATTGTAACTCAAGCGGGACCTCGCCTTTTTTGTTCTTTTTTTCTTTTCTTTTTTTTTGTTTTTTTTTTCTTTACTTTTCTTTTCTTTGCTTTCGTTTTCTTTTTTTTTTTTTTTCTTCGTTCTTCGATTAATTCCCCAGGCGATTCTTGGACTCTAGCTTCTTGGTCAATTCTCCGGACGACACTCTCGTTGATTTTCAGGACTCCACTAGCAATTTGCTCGAACGATCGATTTTCTTGATGAGAGTTCACGATGCAACTTTCAGTACTTGCTGAATTCGAGGAGGGAAAAGAAAGGAAGGAAGATAGAAAGGAAAAGGGGAAGAATACAAATAAGTCGTTCTTTTTCTTTTATTATTATTATTATTATTATTATTATTATTATTATTATTATTATTTTATTATTATTATTATTATTATTATAAAAGCCAATTGCATTTTATAGTATCTTCGTACCTTAGAAGAAATCAATTATCTTCCTTATTTTAAATTTAATATATTATATGTAAATATTTAAATATATATATATATATATATATATATATATTATATATATATTGTCATTTGAATAATCGAGAAATTCGATCATGCTTCGTAATACACTTATGACTCGAAACGTGATCATGCTTCGTAATGCGACATACGAGTAATCAATATTTCATTATCATTACCTTTTTTATTCCCTAGGGCCAAAATCAAACTAAATTATCAGCATAATCTATGTTCACGAGCGAGAATACTGTTTGTATCATTAATCAGCACTTCGTTTCTGTTAGCAATCTGCTGATTTTAAGGTTCGAATATATCGAAGAGAAAGCTTTCTCTCTCTCTCTTTCTTTCTTTCTTTCTTTCTTTCTTTCTTTCTTTCGAGTAGATAAGTAGAGGATAAGCAAGGATGGAAAATCGAAGGAAAAGAAACGAAGAGCAAGTCGAGAGGAACTCTCGAGGAGGAAGATTCCTCTTTCCTCTTCATCCTCCTCTTTTCTTTATAGCATCCCTCGTGGACCTTTTGGATTAATCGCGAGACGTCTCGAATGCCTTTCTTACGATGTCCTCCTCTCCTTTTTCGAGACACCTTCCTCGTCGCGGCGTTACAAATGGCATGGTTTTTAAAGCGTCTGCCGTGGGACGGTTAACAAATGTTCAAGGATCGTCGACGCTTTTAAAAGGTACAAAGATCCTTCGTGGATCCTTTTCAAACGTCGTTAATCGATCTCTCGTTCGTCTTGCGATCATTAATCGATTTGTTATGTCTCGAATGAATTTCTTTGCCCGCTAAGAAAAATTATTAAATATATTTTACTTAAATCGATTGGATTTTAATTATCGCATTGAATCAGGGAATTATTTTTCAAGCGTTAGATATATATATATATATATATATATATATATACGTGCGAATTAAATGTAGTCAATACAGTTATATACAATGGATAAATAAAGAACGGATCCAGTTAGGCAATGTAGGTGTATATCCTCGTAAGGTTTTCGCATTGGTGTACTTCCGGAGTAGGAAGTACGGAAAGGGTTGAGCCTTTAAAAATGAACACCCTTCCGGTACCATAATGGCGTACTTTGGTCAATAAACAGAGAGAGAGAGAGAGAGAGATGAAAAGTGCAAGACTGATAAGAAAATAACTATCATCAGTATGATTTGGAAAGCTATTTAATAGAATATTTGTATTTATCAAACATATTGTTTAAATTTGTATATTATCGTTGTTTAATAATTTCATTTTCAAGAATAATGAAAATATTCGAATCGTTGAGTAAGTTTAATCAATCGATATAAAGTTAAATAAACTTTAGCCATGACTTTCTTTCGAACTTAGTCTTTTATCCTTTAGTATTTTCGATCGAGTTTAATGTTGTTGCATCGTAGAAGACTCTCGCCGTTGCAGGTAATTTATTATACAGGATGACTTACAAGCATGCTGCCAAACTTCAAGAGCTTGTTCCGGAGAATATCGCGAGCAAAAAGTATTATGCTAAATCGTCGAACTCTCGTTAGGAAGTTATACTTCAGTTCGAAGATAGATAGATAGGATAGGAAAGCGAGAGAGAGAGAGAGAGAGAGAGAGAGAGAGAGAGAGAGAGAGAGAGAGAGAGAGAGAGAGAGAGAGAGAGTGAGTGAGTGAGAGAGAGAGAGTGAGTGAGAGAGAGAGAAAGAGAGAGTGAGAGAGAGCTAGCTTGAATAAACAAAACCTCCCTTGACTTCTCTTGTTTCGTTCCGCTCTGGATGAACCTTTCAACTTATATAGATCATATAGATCTTCTCTCTTATAATTTAACAACCCCTTAACTATTTTAAAAACAACTTTAAGTATATACATATACGATATATGTATATGTGTATATATATATATATACATACATACATACATATATATATTTTTTTTGTTCTTAATTACGTAATTCACGAAAAATAAACGCAAGAAGATGGGATAAAATAATATTATTTTTTTCTTGTTTTCTTTTTTTTTTTTATTATTATTATTTTTCTTTTTTTATTTATTTATTTATTTATTTATTTATTTATTTTGTAGAAATAGGAATAAAAGGTTCTGTTCACATAAATTGCAAATGAATTCCCATTCGTTTTACATAACCTCATTCAATTTTTATTTTCCAACAAGGGTGTACACTTACGAGAGCCGGTTCCTGGATCCTTGGCAACAGGCACAGGAATCGTCCGGAACAAATAAAAGACGTGGCAACGCCTTGTAACGACTACGGTGCTAGTTTGCATGTAAAGTGCAGTGTATCTTCTTGTCGTAATAATTTCGTGTTCCATTTCTAGAATGCAGGAATTTCAACGGACAAAGCTACGAGGGAAAAGGACATGAGAGTACTTCACCTTGAACGCGCCAGTTATTTCAATGGAATTCTTTTTCTGACAATGAGTAGTCTCATATATATATATATATATATATATATATATATATATATATATATACACACATACACACATATACATATATATATATATATGTATACATGTATACATCAAAATAAAGAAAGTATTCGAAGAGAAAACAATTTTTTGTTCGTTCCACCTCTCCGTCTTTTTTCCTCTGTTTTGTTTCGTCGTTACATCAGTTTAACGTATCAGCCTTAGTTGAGTCGTCGTAGCGATGTCAAATCTCGCATCGAAATTCAAAATTGTAAACTCTCGTTTTATTTTTTATATCGAATAATACAAAGTGATTAAATCTTATATTTTATTTATCGAATTGATCTTCGATTTTTATAAACGTTTTAGATCGTTCTATTATATTATTAGATTTTTAACGAGCACGTTTCGTTGTACTCGAATTATTCGGACTTTTTGGATTTGTGTTTTTTTTTTTTTTTTTTTTTTTTGTATATATATATATATATAGAAACGTGCTTGTGGCAGCATCAGTTTCATCGAGTGAACTTTTTTATCCACGGAAGAGAGAGCGAGAGAAAGAGAGAGAGAGAGAGAGAGAGAGAGAGAGAGAGAGAGAAAGAGAGGGAGAGAGAGTATACATCGGATTCTTTTTTTTTCATCCGCCTTTTCACGGTTGATCGAACGTCGAACGAAGGAACGAAGAAGGAGATATTTATGGTGAGACTGTGCCGTGGTTAGACTTTCTCAGAAAGACGGAATCGTACGTAGGATAATTTCAATGCGAAAACCTTTTTCAAATTCCCCGGTCGCCGCCCTCAACCCAGTCAGGCCCCCACCACCGTAATGTAACTTTTCCCTATGCCAAGGGAATTCGTTTCTCATCGTCTAGCGATCTTTTCGAAAGCACTAGCTCCATTTTTTCTTCCTTCTTTCTGCGATTTCACTCTCTCTCTTTCTCTATCTCTTTCTCTCTTCCTCTCTCTCTCTCTCTCTTTCCCTTCACCGCGTGCCTTTTACATTTCGCGTATCCGTAGGCGTCTGTCCGCTATCGTAAATATTGGATATCCATTATGAAATATTGGCTGATATCGGATATTCGACGTGGACCGATATAGGTCGGTTGATACCAGATAGCTAACTCGCGTACGATGATATCTTCTAGTTGTACTATCGAATTCGAAAAAGAAAAAGAAAGAGAGAAAGAGAGAGAGAAAATCACGTCAATAGTTAGAAGAGTAGTAACATCTTCGATAATTCCATCTGTCCAATTTAGTTCGCATTTGACGGGAAATTAATGAATCGACAGTGAGCTTTACTGATACCTAAAGTGGACATGTCAAATCATGATGACAATATCCAAATATAGAATTGATTTGCACTCGATATATATATATATATATATATATATATATATATATATACATAAGTACTTATTTACCTACATATGTTCGTCATATCATGGAAAATGAAAAAGCTTGTTTATGGAGCATTTTGCATCGTACTAGTACATACTTTACTTATTTAGCTGGATAAGTTACTTACATACGAACAAATTAATCTATAATGGCGTAGGAGAACGATCGTATATGGAAGATAAGAAGAAAGACTAAAAGAGGAACGAAAGAAACAATACGATTGATCCCACCTCTTTCTAGACTACCTCTCTCCCGACCACGTAGAAAGATCTTCAACACGAAAGATGGAGAAGCAAGGACAACGAAACGTACTCCTTGTTCGAGAATGGTGGTAGAGCGTTTCGTTGGATAACAATGCTTTGCGGTAACAATACGCAAACAAATGATTCCACCGTACCAGTCGTAATTACTAAAGGCGCGCAGGACGTCGTTTATCCTTCTCTCTTTCTCTCTCTCTCTCTCTCTCTCTCTCTCTTACTCGTTCTCGTTACCTTCATTCGTTCATTCGTTCGTTCATTCGACCATCCATCCATCCATCCATCTATCCATCCATTCACGTTCTTTGTCATGATTTCGTTCCATCTACCATTTCTCTCTCTCTCTCTCTCTCTCTCTCTCTCTTTCTCTTTCTCTTTTGGTAGCCCGTTAAATCAATGCATTTCCACAACCACGATCGATCCACCCCTGTCCACAAACTCTCCTTCCCTATTCCTCTGTCTCCTTTCACTTCACCGGCCGATTGAAAATTTCGAATAGAGGAAGAGAGAGAGAGAGAGAGACAGAGAGAGAGAGAGAAAGAGAGACAGAGAGAGAGAGAGAGAGAGAGAGAGAGAGAGAGAGAGCAACGATCCTGGTCGTTCTTTCAACGAGTCCTACTCGCTCGTTGATACCCGTTCTCTTGGCATCGCTCTCGCGCACTTCTAATTAACAGATCTTCGAAACACTAAATCGGCCGACTTTCCGTTCATACACCTAAACATTCGTTCCGCTTTTTATATATTTTTTTCTTTCTCTCTCTTTCCTTTTTTTTCTTTTTTTAACAATGAAAAATCGAACGAATTATAGAGAAAGAGAAAGGACAGAGAAGGGTGAGAGAGAGAGAGAAAGAGTTATATTTTATCCACGGCCAGATGAATAATAATCTTGTTAATTATTAGAAATTCAATTGAAATATAAGTTATATATTAATATATAATTTGTCAACTATCAGATAATATTTCTTTACGTTTATATATGTACATACGTACAAGGAATAGAGACATGTCGATCCTCCACCATCCTTCCTCCTTCTCCCTCCTTCTCTATTACCGATTCTAATCACAGTTCACGCCTTTTGATTCCTACGGTAGACCGAAGGCAGACGCGAGCTTACACGGCTTATAAGCTGTAAGAGACGGCTTAATAACGTTGCAACGGTAGCGCACACGTGCACCACCTTCTATCTTAGGATAGGTGCACGTGCACGCGTGGAATTAACCCGAAGAGAGCGGTAGCGGGAGGAATTGAGTAAATGTGAGTTTGGAATGGGGTGGTGGATCGAAGGCTACGTAAAAGATAGCTTTCCTCTCTTCATGGGTATAGTATAGAGATCGAGCTTTCTAGCACATGTACGTGTATGTGGTGGTAACTCTGTGGTACACCTAGATATCTGTATAGTATTTCTGTATACGTATATATATATATATATATATATATATATATATATGTATGTATGTATGTATGTATGTATGTATTTCTCTCTGTGTGTGTATATGTATGTGTCTTCACGAGGTTGCAAGAAGAAGATACGTAGACGTAACTACGACGCCTGACATCGGGCCAATATTGAAGCAATAATCTTGCTTCCTTCCTCTTTCTCGGGAGCCACACTCGCCTGCCGCACTACACGAAGATATTAAACTTACGTGCTTCGGATGTATATGCACATATACATCTCTAGCTAGCTAGCTAGCTATAGAGAAAAGTACCCTTACATACTACCTTCTAACCTTCGTGTCTTCGTCGTCGTTAAATAGCCTCGGGGGACGATGTCCTCGTCCTTATTTCTTCTTCCTTCCTTCCTTTTTCTTCTTTTTCTATTTCTTTTTCTTTTAGTTACTTTTTTCTTTCTTTCTTTCTTTCTTTCTTTCCTTCTTTCTTAATTTCTGTCTTTTTTCTTCTTCTTTTCTTTCTTTCTTTCTTTCTTTCTTTCTTTCTTCTTCGTTCGTTGCCCTCTTTATCTTCGTCCTCGACATTGTTATTATCACGTCTTGAATCGATGAATAATAAAATCATATCGTATAGTAGGAACCTAAGAAAAGATACCATGTCAGATTCATTCCACGAGTCATTGTATTTATAATGGTATACGAGAGTGTAACCAAACGAAGAACTAAATTTGTTTACCCAGTATAATTTCTCCCCTTTTCGACGTGTACTTCTCGTAGATCTCGCGAGCTACCATTACGAGCATTCTCCAAGTAGGAAAATGTTCCAAGATAATTGCGAGAAAAGGATGGTATGCTTTAGTGTAAACATTTCTGTCTTTGAACTACGTTTGAGCTTAGATTCTGTAGTGCAAATATTTTAAGATGAAGACACGAGGAGAAAGAGAGAGAGACAGAGAGAGAGAGAGAGAGGATATGGAAGTTGATAAACAATGAACTTCTGACTAGACCCTAACGTTCATATAATTACTTTGTTATAACAATTTATATAATTAATTTTTCAAATGGTTATCCCTTATGAATATTTTTTATTATATCAATCTTTTATATAATCTTCTTCTCAAATAACGTTTTCCGTTATAACAAGACCAGAAGGTTTTAAAGGCCGTTTAAAAATTCGATGCAATAAATGCGCGGTATCGTTCGACGTACATCGTCGAATTCCGTTTGGTAAATAAAGAACAACGAGTGGGACGAGTTTTAGCCAGAGATACGATTTTGGACGCGGTAAACCGATGGTAAAACTCTACCGTTTTACAAACTGCTACGCTTTTTTTCTCGTTACGTGAACATGCACAGCGGCAGGTCTAAAAAACAAAAAAAAAAAAAAAAAAAAAAAAAAAGAAAAAAAAAGAAAAAAAAAAGGCTATGAAAAAGTAGAAAAAATTTATTCTTGCTTCATATCGTCGTAATAAAAGAAAAAAGAACAAAAAAAAAAAAAAGCAGAAAAAAAAGACCAAAGAAAAGTAAGAAAAAAATTATAAGAGAAAAAAGTACGGGCACTGAGAAACCTCGTTATATTTTCTTACTTAAATATAGAAATTATTTGTATCAAAGTAATTTTAAACTACTGCTAATATCAATGATTTCTCGAGATCGTTTTAATTTGGAAATTTTTAACATAAAAACTGATAGCTTTGAGTTTAGTCACATTTGGGTAATCTTAATTACTGATCGTCGACCTGTATCATTATAGTATACGTCGACGACTGAAATGGAGAGAAAGTAAGAAAAATAAAAAGAGAAAGAGAGAAAGAGAGAGAAAGAGGGAGAAATAGAAATAGAAATGAGTGAAAATTCATAGTATCGATATTCGTGGTTCTGTATGCAGAAGCAGCCGCATTTGGCCGAGGAGCAAAGCCCATGAAAAGAGGCGGATGGTACGATCTGGAAAATGGAAAGGGGCAGAGGGAAAAAGAGGAAAATCGGGGAGTACAACGATTCTCGAAAATTATTCCGGCTAGACTAGAAGGACTGTGGCTTGGAGAACGACATAGAACACACTGATAATATACACTCATAGAATTTTCACGTTTGCGAACGTGCTGGTATATATGGCCAGTTGTAGTAGTAGACGAGGGCCAAAAATTGTGTGCCACGTACGAAACGATCGGGAATGTGTGCAAGAACGATCCCTGCGAGTGTCTGTTATAGTATGCATGGGTCTCCCGCAAGAAGACATAACACCCCTTCGACTATGCTTTACAAAACGTGCTCACGATCTCGTGTGGGTTTAGCGATTTTATTCCACCTTAAATTCTCAGCCCACTTGGCTTCGCTTTCGTACATCCGGCCGTAGTCGTGCCAACTACATTGTTAAGAGACAGAGAAAGAGACAAAGAAAGAGACAGACAGAGAGAGAGAGAGAGAGAGAGAGAGAGAGAGACAAAGAGATAGAGAGAGAGAGAGAAGAACTTTCTCTCTCTCCCTCTTTCTCTTCTCGAGAAATATTTAATTTTTGATCACGTATTTTTTTACGAATTATATACGTACCGAGTTTTGACTTCTCGAGATAATTTAATTTCAGGATAAAAAATTGTATGTGTCTACGTTTAAGTTAGGTTTCTCGAAGAAAAAATCTAGGTCGATGTATAGGTAATGCCATAAGAAAAATGATATCGCTGAAAGGGAGGTTTCGAATAAAAATAAAGATAAAAAATAAAAAGAAAAGAAGGAAAGAGAGAGATAGAGAGAGAGAGAGAGAGAGAGAGAGAAAAGGAAAGAAAAGAAAAGAAAAGAAAAGGAAAGAAAAGAAAAGAAAAGAAAAGAAAAGAAAAGAAAGGGAAGAAAAGGAAAGGAAAAGAAAATGGGGTTTCTTACGATTAAGCTGAAATAATGCATATTTCTGTATTCGTGCTAGAGTGCGTCACCTGTTTCAAAGTGGTACTATAACGCGGTAACTAGTTAGACCCTTGCCTTTATTAACGCTTCTATGCGAAACACGCTTCGTTTCTCTCCTTCTTTATAATATTATTTTTCATAGCAGATTATTAACGATAATTTCTTCCTCTTCTTTTTCTTCTTCTTAGAAAAAGAATAATAAAAAATGATAATAATAATAATAATAATAATAAAAGAAAATAAAATAATTCTCCATATAAACGAAACATAATTTGTCGAAAATGTCGAATAAATCTCCCTTAAGTTTCATCATTCTACAAAGTTAAAACAATGATTACACTATTATAGTAAGGTAATATGCATCTCGAATGATCTAGATTAATGTAATAGACTAATGTAATCCGATAAAGAGAGAAAGTAAGTTTGCATATAGGAGAGAAAGAGAGAGAGAGAGAGAGAGAGAGAGAGAGAGAGAGAGAGAGAGAATGACTGGGAAGGAAAGATAGATGAGAAAAATGGGATTTCATGAATTCCTCTGTAATGACCATGACAGGAAAATGTATAGAGAGATTGCCGGCATGATTTTCCGCGCGTCACTTCCACACGGCCCCACTATGGGGGCCAGCTCGCCTTCCCGCAGCGTCGCGAGGAATTTGAAACTTTAATCAGATTTCGTTGTTCCGTGCGCTGGCATAAATACCACAGTTATGCTGCAGTTTAATACTCCCAAGCAAGTTTCTCTCTTCCGCGAGAAGAAGAAGAAGGAGGAGAAGGAGGAGGAGATGGAGGAGGAGGAGGAGGAAATGGAGGTGGAGGGATAGGAGAAGAAGTGGAATAACGGAGGAGGTAAAACAAAAAAAAAACAAAAAAAAAAAGACAATGAAAAGGAAAAAAGAAACAACGAAAAGAAAAGGGTAAAGAAAGGAAAGAACAAACAACAACAAAAAAAAAAAAGAAAGGAGAAAGAGAAAGAGAAACAAAAAAGAGAAAAAAAAGAAACTACGAATAGCAAAATAGGAATGGGGGAGTGAAGATGAAGTTGGAGGGGTAAAGAAAAGAAGAAAAAGGGTGGAAGGGGCGGGAGGGGGACAGGAGAAAAAACATAAATTTGTGTATGCATGCCGGGTGCGACGAAGTGCCGTAGCATTGTTCTTTCAGTATAAAGAATTTTCTCATATAAACGCTTACCAGCAGACTTTTTCACTTTTCCCGCGATAGTCCCCGTAGTCCTTTCGTACGTCCCGTCGTACGACGAATACGAGAGAATAATTCAATTTTCGTTTCATTCACGTCATTACTTTGATAATATTCTCTTTTTGACGATACTCAACCATAGATTTGAATCTTTAAACGAATCTTAAATATAAATAGCTAATTACATGTATATACATATTTTCTAGTTTGACTTTGTTATCAATCGATCTTTTTACGTTTGTATTATAAATAAAAGAAATTTTTAATAATATAAAATAAAGTTTATAGAGAAAGAACTATCAAGTTGATAGTTCGAGTAGATATTTCGATGAGTATGCGCGAGTGTAAATGATGAAACGTGAAAAGAAGAGAAGAGAAGAGAAGAGAAGAGAAGAGAAGAGAAGAGGGGAAAAGATTCGTGGAATTCGTTGAATGATAGTAAGGGACAGTGAGATATATGGAAATGGTAAGCCCCGTAATTTCCCACGTGTCATCGGGATCGGTGGTACTTGGTTGGTTCCTTCGTTGCCACGTCAGGAAGAATTTCGAATTCCATTTGACGGTCGATTCGGACGATCACATAACTTCCCGTCTATCCGGTACAATCCTGTTTTAGAATTGTATCGCATTCAACGTGTGTAGTATGTACGTAAGTAAGTAAGTATGTATACCAGAATACATAGTTCTCCTTCTTCTATCGCGTCGTCTCTCATGAAGAAATTGGCACGTGTGCGAAGTCACAGTATTCCCTGCTGAGCACGCAGAAAACTTTGAACAATTTTTACGAAGAACGAATTCTTTCCCCCCCTTTTTTTTTCTTTTTTTCTATTTTTTTTTCTTTCTCCCACCTACATAAATATATACATACGTACATACATAGATACATATATATATATATCTTATCTATGTAGAGAATCCTTGGAAATATCCTGATCGCTTTAAAACGGCCTTAGCCTGTCTGTGTAATCTAGTCACATATAACCTCAACTTCTTTTCTGAAAAACGTTGCAGAAAAGGGCGAAATGAGAGATAAAGAGAGAGAGAGAGAGAGAGAGAGAGAGAGAAAGAGGAGGAAGGGAGAGAAAGAGAGGGAAAAATAGGGGAGGACATAGATAGATCGAGGCAAGCCAAGGGAAAAGGCAAAAGGGACTGGAAGGTTATGCTTCGCCGGTATGTATAACTACAACATAATTCAAAATCTCATTAGACCGCCGCCATGAAGTACAATTTTTTGCCCATTACACTAGATTCGCGGAGGACGTAAGAAGAGTGGTGCTCTCGACTGAAAAAGGCCTCTTTCTCTCTCTCTCTCTCTCTCTCTCTCTCTCGCTCTCTCTCGCTCTCTATCTATCTATCTATCTATCTATCTATCTATCTATATCTTTCTCTCTCTCTCTTCGCTTTCGGCCTCCTCCTTCGTTTTGCATCATCTCACGTTTCCGGATAAGAGTAAATCAGGAAGAACGATATTTCAAACGTTTCTTGCTTATTCCCCGTTGGCCCGTTACGATCGTACGTTATCTACGTAGGACTCCTCGTCGATATGAATTCTCTCAGAAAAGGACTATCCTGTAAATCGAACGACGATGGAGATTAAAATGTCTGAATGGTAACGCGATATCAAAGGAAATCCGACCTACATACCGATAATGACGAGCATCGCAAGAGGAATATCGAATATCATCGAGTATTAAACCGTGTACTAATATATTTCGCGAAAGCTTTGAGTTATATATATATATATATATATATGTATACGTCTAAATAGGACGTTTCAAAGACTATTGAAAAATATTATTGTATAATGAGACTTATATATATATCTATAAATGTATATTTATACGATTAAACAAACTTACACGTTCGATTTTGTTTTATAGAACGAAAAGACATTCTTTACAAAGAAGGTCGAAGCCGAAAAGAAAATAAACGTAAGGGCAGTAAACACAACAACGAAAGCGTACGACGAACGTGTACAGTCGTCAGTAGTCGGCACACGTTTATCGGATACGGATCGAAATTTTCTGATCACCGAAAGGTTCGACCTTTTTCGTTTCGTGACGCGAAAGAACGAACGTTAATAACCATCGTAACATTCGACGAGAATATTTTCACGTGTATTTATAAACAGAGAATTTCCGATTTTTCGAAAATATTTCACGAAATCTCCTTCATTCCATTTCCGTAAATCCACTCGATCGTGAATTTATTTATCGTTTCTCATTAATCATCGTTCTCTTTTCAATCGTTTTCGAATTTACTAAAAAGGATGAGGGAAAAAGAGAGAGAGAAAAAAAAAAGAAAAAAAAAAGAAAAAAAAAAACAGATAAGCATTGAAAATTTTCATTATACGATACGAACGTATTTATATGCTTAGTTTCGAAGTACCTTTCTTTTTCATTTTCGCGAAAGATTTTCTTTCGATCTCGTTTCCGTGTTCGTATAGCTTTGAAACAGGAGTCACAAGGTGGCTCGAAGGAGTTAGGAGAAAGGGACGACACAGTGAAACGGAAGAGAAGTAGTTGTATGAACTTTCGGGTGCATTGTTGTGGTGGGCCTCGAATGTCAAACTTGGCAGTAACCATGGAAAAGAGAGGGGTGTTATGGGACGATGACGAGGAGTAGTACGAAGAAGAAGAAGAAGAAGAAGAAGAAGAAGAAGAAGAGGAGGAGGAGGAGGAGGAAGAGGAGGAGAAAGAAAAGGAGAAGAATGAAAATGACGACAAAGACGACTACGATCGAAGGGAAATGAGAAATCGCGTAAGTACTTACAATATGCGTAGAGAGGCACCACCGCGACGGACATTGTGTAAGACAATTGCCTGTATCTTCTTAACTTTCGAAAGATAGAAAACAATGAGGATAAAGTGAGGAAAATTGAAAAGGGGTGAAAAGAAGGAAAAAGACAACAACGACGACAACAACGACGTTTGTTTAAGAACCATAAATGAAATAATATTTATAATAATATTCAAAGACAATTGCGTTCGATGATTTATCATCGATTAAATTGTAAATCGAACGAAATTATCGAATTAACATTTTACATATATATATATATATATATATATATATATATATCGAAAATCGTTTTATTGTAATCGATGAATCATCGTAAAGAATTCATTCATATTCTCGTTCGTAATTACGATAAATTTTGTATCGTGAAAGATATATGAATGATTGACAATCCTTTATTTCTATTTATAATCAATTAGATATTTATTTGGCAGGACTTTTCGCAAGAATGGTTTAAGAGTTTTTAGAAATCATCGTTTTTTCCAGAGTTCTCGTTCGTTCACCACCCTACTATAGGACAATATAAGCCGGTTAGGAAGGAGCCTTGAAGATAGAGAAGAACGGGCTGGGGGAGGGGAGGGTGGCTGACGGGGCTCCTCGAGCAAAGGAATTCCAGGGTGCGCGAGATTCCTCGTGGAAAAGAAGGTGGAAGCTCGTTACACGCGTGGATTGCGATCTTTGCGCGGAACGAGGGTTGGGTTGGTTGAAGGGATGCGCAGCGATGCGTGTAAGGGACGCATCCTTTTTGCTAAGAAGAAGTAGAAGAAGTAGAAGAAGTAGAAGAAGAAGAAGAAGAAGAGGAAAATGAGGAGGAGGAGGAGAAAGAGGAGAAAGAGGAGGAGGAGGAGGAGGAGGAGGAGGAAGCTGTAGCGAACGTGTGCCATATGCGAGGATGATACTGACGACGACCGGCGTCAAGAACGTAAAAGCAAAGAACTTTAAGATGGAAAGAGGTAGAAGCTGGAGGAGAAGCAGGAGAAGCGGGAGGAGGAGGAGGAGGAAGAGGAGGAGGAGGAGGAGGAGGCAGAGGAATAGTTACGTCTAAGGAGAAAAGGTAGAAGAAGGAGTCTATTGCGAATAGGACATTTTTTCTTTTCTTTTCTTTTTTTCCTTCTTTCTTTTTTTTTTTCTCTTTTTTTTTCACGAACGAGCCAAGCTAAACGAGCCTGTAGTACGTCGGAGACGAACGATGATAAAGATTCTAGAAGAGTCTAAGCATCAACGTACCTACCACTCTTACCACTTTACCTTATAAATCTGCATTTATTATTATTTTATTTTTTTTTTCTCTCTTCGTTTCCGTTTTTCATTTTCTTTCTCTTTCTTTCTTTCTCTTTTCCTTTTATTTTCTTTTTTTCTCCTCTCCTTCTCTCTCTCTCTCTCTCTCTCTCTCTGATTTTTTTAAATTATTTTTTATATACTTTTTTCCTCCAGACCGACAAGAAGTATTTCGTTAATTACTACACTATTTACTCGAATTTTCTATCCATGAAATTTTGCGTCAGCCAAGCTCGTGCCATATCCCCTCTCTTTTTCACTCTCTCTCTCTCTCTCTCTATCTATCTATCTTTCTCTCTCATCTCTCATTAATTAATCTTCGGGTGAACGATCCCGCTAGGTAGCAAAGTATCGTGCCCATTAATATTCCCTGGTGCCGCGCATACGGCTCGCGCATACGGCTCGCACATACGGTTCGCGATTTTCCTTGGGAGTTTCGATCCGACTAATTATCGGGAAAAATTGGCAGGGGAGCGATTATCGAAAACATACCGGGCTATATTTTATCACGGTCGACCATTGAAAAATGCACGCGAGAGATCCCTATTCTCGAAAAGATTTATTTTTTAAGATAATGACGGTGATCCTTTCTCAATTTAATATAAAATCTACTTAGAGTAACTTATGTACTTATGTACATGTATTATTTATCGAAAAATGAAATTTTTATAATAGTTCGTCGATCGAAATTGATCGATCGATAGTACGATGAGATCGTAAAAATAATTGATATAATTTAAAAAGAAACTGACGGGCAGTTTGACGGGCGTACCTACATCTGGCTACGACGTCAAGTGTAAAGTACGATTCGCGATAGGTCGCAATTAGCGACAAAACGATTTTTAAATTCTCCCGCCGTGGCGCATCGCGTTATTCTTTCCTCCGTGGTACGAGTGTCACTGACAGCACGAGAATTTCTCGGATACTACGGTTCATTAATCCTTCAAACGGCCGATCAGTCATACGTCATTCATTCTTATTTTTCTTTTGATCCTTCCCATTTTCTTTTCACATGGTCATGATCTTCGAGCATTATTTCAGAGAGTTCAATTTCTTTTCTTTTTTTTCCCTTTTTTCCATTTTATTTTAATATAAAGACAGAGAAATATGACCGTAAGATATTCTTTTATTTATCGTATCGTATATGTTATAGAAAAAAAGAGAAAAAGAGAGAAAGAGGGAGAGAGAGAGAGAGAGAGAGAGAGAGAAAAATACTACATTTCGCATTCAATGGTTTTACGTTTTATTGCATTTTCTTGGAGGAAGTCGAATGGCAGCCTTGCTACGAAAGAAATTAAGTTGAATAAAATTGTACGTTCGCAAATCGGGGTAGAAAAGCGAGTGAGAGAGAGAGAAAGAGAGAGAGAGAGAGAGAGAGAGAGAGAGAGGCTGACACGGTCGCGGCCGTTCTGCCAGTATCGTTCCTGTAATGCGGCTTTCGACACGAAACTACGAGGAAAAGTGCATTCCAACGTTAGCCAAGCGAGAGGTACAAGAGAATAATTTGATTTGCATCTATAATATGAGTAACGATATCGTGTTCGAATACGAGTTAGAATATTATACCCCGAGTAACATAATTTTATGGCATCAACGAAGGAATTAATTCTAATTGATTGAGGTATTTCAATTTTATTATTAGATCGTTAATATTTGTTAATAATGATACCATATCTAGAAAGAGAATTATAATTTTCAACGAATATTTTCAATGAAAATAATTAACCGATGAAAATATTATGATATTATACAATCGAATTAGATAATATTACCGTAGAAACGATGACGTTTATGGATAATTAAAGAATCGATTATTCCATACAAATATATATATATATATATATATATATATATATATATATACATATACATATACACATATATACGTACATACATATGAGTGCATGTATTAAGTGTATATCGCTGGAACAATTAAAATAATATAGCCGACTGGATTATTGGTACTCAATATGTTCGATGTAATCCGACTATTCGTACATCAATGAGTCTGTGATCGAATGAAATAGCATTCGATTTTATTCATTAAAATTTTATCACGAATTTCGAAAGCAATCGAAACATGATAAATCGAATAAGGAAAAAAAAAAAAGAAAAAAGAAAAAGAAAAAAAAACGTAACGTTCTCGTTATCTCGCAAGTATATTATTTTCCTTTATATATATATATATATATATATATATATATATATATATATTTCTTTTTCTTCCTTCTTGCCTATTTCATTTGTAGAAATTAATAATGGAATATATTTCAATGTAGAGATAAAATTAACTTGGAACTATTAGGTACGCACATAATAAACACGAGCGAATGCTTAAACCGAAACACCAATGTTGGAAAGTACTTACTCAGGAACATACAAAGTTTACACTTTAACCATTATGTGTTTATTATTTCTCTTCCAGCTATAATACTAAAATATTCTATAACTTGTGGGATGCTAAACTAGATTTCTGAATTATTTCCTGGCTCCTGGTATAACTCGTGCATCTGAATTTTTGCTCTCTCTCTCTCTCTCTCTCTCTCTTTGTTTCTTTTTCTCTTTCTTTGTTTCTCTTCCAGCACGAGTATCTGCAACGTCGAATTCGCATCGAATTCGATCGAGACGATAGATTCGTCGATTCGTTTTCATTCATTGGTTTTTTGAAAATTATCGAAAAAAAAAAAGAAAAAGAAAAAAAAGGAAAAAAAAAAAGCAAGCAAGCAAGCACAGGTCAAAGCCTGTGGTAGAGTCAACGGGTTCTGCCAGTCGCACGTGCGAGAGGGCGAAATTTTTTAGTCGAGTGTGAAAAATTGCAACTGCATTTCGCGGAGAGTTGGAAAACCAGCAAACCGCAGTGACGCCCATATTGGTTTTACACCGGTCCTGCTCTATCAGAAACACTATCATTCAATTCTTTTTTTTTCCTTTTTTTTTCTTTTTTTTTTTTATGACCTGACGAGATTTTTCTTTTTTTCTTTCTCTCTCTCTCTCTCTCTCTCTCTCTTTCTCTTGCTTTCTCTCTTTCTTTGTTTTTATGCATTTTCTTCTTTGTAAGCATAGGGGAACGATTTAACCCAGGAAGAAGAGAGAGAGAGAGAGAGAGAGAAAAAGTGGTAAAAGTTTATGCTTTTGAAATTTTCCCATCTTTATTTGTCCCTTCTTACAAGTTTACTCACTTATAAATAATTTTTAAATCTGCGAAATAATTTTTTTTCCCCCCTTTTTTTTTCTTTTTTATATCATACGACTTTTTACTATTTTTTTTTTTTTTTTTTTTATATAATCAAAGAAGATAAATTTTTCTAATATTACCTATCGTTTTTTCATTGGTTCGTCTAAAAAAAAAAAAAAAAAAAAAAAGAAAAAAGAGAGAGAAAGGAATTATTGTTTTTTATGCCGTATTATTTGACTCGCAGCGAAAAAAGCGTGGAGGGAGTGGATGGGATTTGGGAAGGGATGAGCAGGAGTTAAAAAAGAAAGAAAGAAAGAAAGAGAGAAAGAAAAAAAAAAGAACCGAGAATAGATTTTCTTTTATCTCGAAAGCATTCGCAAATAAGTGAAAAGCTTCGGCGATTATATTCGGGGGCCTCGTTCTTCGCAAACGAAGAAATCGTTTAGAATGGAAGTAACCGCGACTTTTTTCCCTTCTTTATTCCGATGTCATTACGGCCGAAATGGATTCAGTATATCGCTATGAGCTATTCTCCGCGGGGGTACCATTCGAATGCTTCCAAAAATCTGCATTTGTCCGATGAATGGCATCAGGAAAAATGCAAATATCGTTGAGACGCAGCCGGAGAAATATCGTTGAGACGGTGCGATAAATAGAGAAATGAAAGGGAAAGGGACGAGCTATGTGAAAGGAGAAAAAAGTGGAAAAGGGAGGAAGAAGGTTGAAGGTAGGTAGCATAACGTCAACGTCCCCGGAGGCGAGGTTCCTTTCGACGTTTCATTTTATTCGCTTCGCATTCGCTACGACATTTCGTTCTATTTCTATTTTCTAGCTGATATTCGTTTAATTTTATTTTTACCCGCATCGTCTGGGGGCTTTTAACGTTTTTAAATCGTACCGTTATTCGTCACTCTCTTCTTTCTCAATCCCCCTCCCTCCAGTCCCTCACGCCTCTAGGTATCCTCTTTCTATCCCTATCTTTTTTCTCGTTGAGTTTCGAAAGCATTCCCTCGAATTTTCTTTCTTTCTTTATCTCTTTCCCTCTCTCTCTCTCTCTCTCTCTCTCGCTCTTTCTCATCGTCGTTTGCTGTAACATGGTCGTACTGGGAATCGTGGAAAAAAATTAAGAGTTGGTTGCCGCTTTTAATTGGTCGCAATTAACGACGTCGATCCACTCTCTCTCTCTCTCTCTCTCTTTATTTTTTTCTTTATCTCTTTACTCTTTCTCTTTACTCTCGGTTTCTTTCTCTTTCTCTCTCTATCTCTCTCAGTCTTCTACCAGCAGCCTCTGTAGTTTTTGTAAAAAATTTTAATTACTCGTCGGACGCTGGAGGGAAGGAAACAGGATGGAAGGATATAGACTTTCGGTCTATTTCTTCTTCTTCTTCTTCTTCTTCTTCTTCTCTTCCTCCTCCTCTCTTTCTCCTTCTCATCCTCCTATTATTTCTTTTCCTTTTTCTTTGTCCCTTTTTTATTTTCTTTTTTTTTTTCTTTTCTTTTACGACGTATCGATGGAGAGAAAAAAATTGCGAAACTTGCGAAAGTGACCGAAGATTGTGAGAGTGGCGGCGAATCGAGTAGCCATTTTTCCTCGTAACGGCATCATCACTCACGGAGTAATAAGAAGAGCGATACAGTACGTTCCCAAGGGTTACATATCCGACTAATTGTGCCACGGCAATTAGAGGATAATGCATTCGACCCGCGAGATGTCTCTCTCTCTCTCACTCTCTCTCTCTCTCTCTTCATCCCCTCACGAGCATGGTTCGCCAACCTAGTCTCGGAGGGTTGCCTGAATGCGAGAGAAATCTTTCTGCGGGATACGCCTGTGAGTAGATACATAAATTTATTCCTTATTTCATAATATCCAAAACGATCGTTACGATATCGAAAGTTAAATCTTCATTTTATATACGATAAAATTATTTCAAAAATATTAATCAATAATAATTATTTCGTCTTATCTAATTGTGGTAATTTAATCTAGTTTTCAATTTACTACTTGATGCCTTTTCACGATGGATCGTTTGAAATTATTCGCAATCGGCTTTCGATGAGTAAAGAAGGGAAAGAAAGAAAGAAAGGAAGAAAGAAAGAAAGAAAGAAAGAAAGAAAGAACGGCGGGTAGAAAAACAAGGGAGCAATTAGAATAAAAAGTTCCTTGAATACAAAAGTCGAAAGACGATCTCGTGGCGATAAGAAGAACGGAAGAGAGAAAAAAAGAGAATGGAAAAGACAGAAAGGCAGAGAGAGAGAGAGAGAGAGAGACAAAGAGAAAGATGGAAGAAAACTTTGAGGCCATTCGTCGACGATCAGGGAGCACTTTTAATTCACTGAAATCCCACAATCGGTGAAGTACTTTATTCAAGGATCGAAGTTATCCGCGAAAAGTCTGAAAGAGAGAAAGAGAAAGAGAGAGAGAGAGAGAGACATAGAAACAGACAGAAAGAGAGAAGAGAGGGAGAGAGGGGAAAGTAGTGAGACAGGCAAGTGAGGGGTAAGTATAAGGGAGAGGGTAAACTCGTACGTCGTTACGCGCGAAGCACTCTGTGCATTTTACGGCAGTTCTTTACGTTCAGAGTGGGATACTTTATTGCACCTTGCTCTCTCTTTCTCTTCCCTCCCTCCTCTCTCTCTCTCTCTCTCTCTCTCTCTCTCTTACGTACGCTCTTCAGACTGCCGATTGTATGCACATTCGTTCTACTTCACCTTACTCTAATCGTATTATGGTAATTTGACTATCGTGCTCTTCGCATCTTCCTCCGCGAAAGTACTCCTCTCCTTCTATATAGCTCAGTTTCTTAATATCATCTCGTTTCTTTTTTGCTATACTTTTTCGCAAACTACGCTATGATCCGGTATTGCCTGGATTCCAGTATTAAATTAAGGCGATATGCGATCCACCTTAAGCGTAGGATTGTTAATATCTTAGGGGAGAATTTTGAAGGATGATCATCTTATCTAAAGCAATTATACCGAAGATAAAACTTTGATTTACGATTCGACGAAGAAAACTATTCGGCTTCGAAAATTTATGAAGGATAGCTTTGGCTTTGACGATGTCAACGGAGGAACGCCTTCTTCTCTCAATGTCTTTTCTCTTCTACGTTTATCGTCGTTTCATCTTACGATCGGCCCTCATTTTAAAGGCCGTCACGTTTCGCCGATAACTTTCAGGCTGATCGATGCTTCATCGGGTTTCCTTGATATTCCTGTTTACTATTTCCCATAGCGTACCACGTAGCGTTACATAGTGAATCGTTCGATGATCTTTTTTCTCCTCTTTATCGTTTTCTTCTTTTTAGTCTATTTTTTGATTTTCTTTTTTTTTTTTTTTTTTTTTATTTTGTTTTGTTTGTTTTCTTCTTCTTTTTATCAATTTTATCGATCGATTCCTTTCCCCTTCCCCCTCCAACCCATAGATATTCTGATCCTATTTTGATATAGTGGTGTTATTTAATCGTCAATATACGATACGATACAAAAGCCATTGATTATCAAAGAAAAATGTTTTCCATCTTCATTCGTTCGATTCAATTGAATTCGGTTTGCGATCGATAAAGAATAATAGAATGGGACTTGGGCGTAAAGGTGTGCCTCAATAAAATGCAATTTTTCACTGATATTATCGTCGTAAATTCCTACTGACGGCTGCTTAACCCAGATTCCTCTAGTATCTCTAGACGTTTATGGAGTCTGCGAGAATGTAAGGGGAGTTCGGTTCGAAAGCTCCTTGGCTTTCATCCTTTTAGAAATCATCTGATAATATTCTCCGTTTCTCCCTAAGAAAATGAGACTCGACAAGGACCTCTTTCCTTACCTCCGTAAACGTTTCTTTTTTCTTTTGTGTGTGTGTGTGTGTGTATTTTTTTTTCTTTTTTTAAATCAAGATTATCTCAACGATAAAAATAAAAGTTAATATATCGAAATAATTTCACTTGATAAAGCCTTTTACATAAAACCTAACCAACTATCACTAGTCATGACAAATCCATCCATCTTTCCCTTTGAACGCGTCCATTGAAACACTCATGGGAGTGATAGTTTTCCACTTAGTATCACGGGACACCGTTACAAAGCGCATTAAAACGATCTTTTGTTATAGTTCCTAGGAGCGCTAATTCCAACCGTATTAAGGGATCCTCCCGTCATACTTTACAGGTTACATACTCATGCATATTCAAAGTGGGGAGAAAGGTGGAAGGAACAACGAGACGTTGTGTTTCCCATCTTGTTTTCCTCGAGTGACAATAATCGCGAGAGAAGAGTCCTGAAAATCGCTGGGCTCGTTGTCGTTATGAGTCCAGCTTTTCGAAATTGTTGGAGAAAGAAAGAGAGAGAGAGAGAGAGAGAGAGAGAGAGAGAGAGAGAGAGAGAAGTAACCGGAAGAAAGGAATGGATGAGAAAGTAGAAACACTGAAGCAGAGGGCTTACGGCTTGGGGAAAAAAGGTCGTTCGCTGATGGACGTGTAAAAAGGCATCGTGATTTTTTTTCCGGGCAGATTAAAAGCGCGAAGCCCTCGGGATATCCCGAGTCTTCTCTTTCTCTCTCATTCTCTCTCTCTCTCTCTCTCTCTCTCTCTCTCTTTCTTTATTTCTTTCTCTCTCTTTTTTCTCTCTTTCTTCCTCTTTACAACTGCTATTAGGTGACAGCTTAGAATCTGTGCCACGCGCCACAGATACACTAGCACACATATAAACGCGCGCACGTTTACTTACGTACGTATATAGAAATGCAAAGTATAGTAATAGGAATATACAAGCATAACGGTATCGTAGCACCTGCTATGGCTATGTAGGAAGGAAGAACGACGAACGAACGAAGGTAAGGATGATAATAGCCCAGTCTCGACAGAATGAGAAAAACAGAGAGAACAATAACCATGAAAGCACGCCGGGAACTCGGCCAAAAGGCAAAAATGTCGGACCCCTCGGTCTAGTAACAGCGAAAAAGAAAGAATAAGAGAGAGAGAAAGAGAGAGAGAGAGAGAGAGAGAGAGAAAGTAAGATAGAGGAAGTATGTTTTAGCCGATGTTGCTGTCTACCTATCTTCCTACTTTCCTGTCTGCCATTGTTATTCGTCCAATCGCTTGTACGCAGATAACGGAATGAGAAAGGAGTAGAGCATTTAAAAAAGACTCTCGTCTATGAGAATAGGCTTAAACAGGTCATTCAACTTCTCTTCATTTTCCATTTATTTCTTCTTCTTATTTATTATTTTATTTTCTTCTTTTCCTTTTTTTTTTTCTTTTTCTTTTTTGGGCGAAACCAAAAATTCCCAAATAAGGAATTATCGAATTAGGAGTTCGCAAAAAAAAAAAAAAAAAAAAAAAAGAAATAAATTTTGGCGATATACAAATTCGATGTAATAGAACGGGATGATTAATTTGTCCGAGTAAACGTACATACATTTTATTACTTATGGTGTTCGGAAAATATATTGGGTCTAACCACTTACAGCGACTTGTTTACCCCATCTACGGACCTTACTACTTGAAGTTACAACGAACGATGCTTCTGTTGTTGCTGTTCCTATCGAAAATTTGGAAAATTTTCCCTGTATACGTATTTACGTACATACATTCTCTCATGTAAACTGTACAAAGATCGTAAAAAAAAAAAAAGAAAAAAAAAGGAAAGAAAAAAAAAAAAAGAAAATGTCGCCTATAAAAGTACTTTCTTTTTGTTTCCTGAGCGATTTGTCATAAACCAACGAGAATCGATAAAATCGACGTGCAATCGTCACCTGACACGAAATATTGTCGCTCGTCAAGGTTTTATCGTGCGAATATATATATATATATATATATATATATATATATATCGAGATATACGTCTATTACTTTTTATGCGTATCGCATGATATTTATTGTAACATACATTTTTATTTTCGACGTTTAAGTTACGTCAAGAATATTTAAGGTATCATGGATTTTTGATTCGCGTATATCTACGGACAGAAATTTCCCTTCGTATTGTATTCAAGATATAATTCAAACGTAAAATTTAATACAGTTTATAAACGGAAAAATATTATCCTGCTGATGAAGCTCTCCTTATTACACTCGTGAAAGCTTGGATTTTTTATCCGAGCTTACGCTTATGCACGTGCGCGTACACACACACACACACAGAGACAGATATACATGTTTATACGTAAATTGATATATGACGTATGCGAATCCTTTATTCAGATTTGGATTAAAATTATGAACAGTGTTCAGTGCGAAGGAAAATAAAAGAAGACAAATAAAGAAAAAAAAAGAAAAAAAAAAAAAAAAAAAAAGAAAAAAAAATAGAAAGAAAAGAGAGAAAAAGAAAAAACGTGACGGACGAGAGAGAAATTCATTCGAGCGTAAGTCCGACAGTCAATTGCAGCTAATTTGATCGGTAGAAGAATATTAAAAATAAATATGGCGAATGGGGCGCGACATTGAAGTGCAAAAAAAGGAGGAAGATGGAAGGATAAAGAAAGAAGGAAAAAAATGAAGAAGAAAAAAGAAAAACAAAAAAAGAAGAAAAAGGGGGAAAAAGAAAGAGAAGCGGGAATTAAATCGACTACATCGATCGCTCTGTTAGCAACAAGTGCTCATTATGTGGGCATCGCTTATCGTACCGTGGTCGGTAGGACGTTACGACATTGGACCATTCGATCGTTCGATTATACGGAATGGCATCGGCGAACACGTACAACGATTCGCGGCTAGATCGTGTTTAAAACGAGGTAGCAATTCCGCAACGTCGACTATCCAATTAACTCGACGTGGAAGACGTTAACGAAGTGTCGTAATAAACGAGTGTCGTAATACCATCATCGAATTAAAGTAGTTCAACGCTAATTTTATTTTGTTTTCCATTTTCTTAAAAATATTCAACTTTATGTAATATACCAATCCATTTAAATGCATTTACGTGTGTAATTTTCATCTACGAACATATTTACAAGGAATACGTAGTATTATAAAAGGCGGGAGAAAAGAGAGTCGATAAAGATGACGAAGAATAGAGAGAGAGAGAGAGAGAGAGAGAGAGAGGAGGGGAGAGAGGGGGAGGGGGAAAGAGAGATAAAGTAAAAGAGCTAACGACATTTCGTTTTCTTCTTCGTAGCGCTAATACATTGAAATTCATGCATATTTGTGTGCAGGCGGCGGCACGGCGAGCTGATATCCTTGCATCGAAAACGTTCGCGAGAAAGGAAGAAATGCAACCACGATGCTGCTGGTGCTGCTGTTGGTGCAGTTGCTACTGTTGCTCGGTTACTTCCTCTTACACTCCCGGGAATTATTCATTCCGCCGCTTCTGCTTTTGAATATTTTTCATAAATATTCCGCACTTTCGTGATTGCACCGCGCGTTTCCGCCCCCTTGTATACAAGGTATCCGTATATACGAACGCTGTGCGTCCTTCTTACTAACAACAACCCCCTTCAACCCCTCTTACCTCATTTCTAATCGAGATTGCACGGAAGCTTGGTACGCCAACTTTTCCATAAGACTTTTAAATACACTCAACGACGTTCGCTATTCGACGCGTTTATACTCTTTTCTATTCTCTCGTTCTTCTTCTTCTTCTTCTTCTTCTTCTTCATCTTCTTTTTTTGTTTGCTTTCTATTTGATCCCTTATGCGTCGTCGAAAAAATACGAATTTTAAGAGAGAGAGAGAGAGAGAGAGAGAGAGAGAGAGAGAGAGAGAGAGAGAGAGAATTCATTCCTTCGATAATAGTTTAAATAGTCAATCGTCGATAAAAAATAGTTGTAATACATAATTCTTTTTCTTCTTATTCCTATTTTTTCCCTTTTTTCGTCAATTATTAATTATAATCTTTATTAATTATAATAATTCGTCTAGAAAAAGCTTCGTTAATTATCTTCTTCGATAAAAAGAAAGAGAAAAGAAAAAGAAAAAAAAAAAAAAAAAAAAGGAAAAAGAAAGAAAAAGAAAAGAGAAAATAAAAAAAAAGAAAAAGAAAAAAAAAGAAAAAAGAAAAAGAGAAAACTTTCCCGGTGCAAACTTTTTCGCTTTTGATATTCCACAGAAGAAATTACAAGGAGAAAAGGAGAAAGAGGAAAGCTTTAACTCGTCGTCGGGGTTAATCTTTAAAGAAGATTTTTTAAAAGCTTAAATCACGTTGATGAAAATAATTATTAATTCATATTTTCGAAGGTACCTGAAGATTGATATAACTCCGATCTATAAATTAATTCGTCATAAAACATATATATACATATATATGTATATACATGTGCACGCACACACACACACACGTTGTATCTATTTTCGTTCGAAGATATACATTTAATTTATAAAAGAAGTACATTTAATTTATAAAGGAAGCTCGCGTGAGCTCATTCTGTCTGTTAGATCTATCGCGACGTTTTACGTTAGTATATTCTATTATTGTCCTCAAGATCGATCATGCACGTCACTCGAATGATGGTACCTTCTCTCTCTCTCTCTCTTACTTCCCCTTACTTTAACCATCCCTAGCTCGATTGCAAGGAAAAAGCGCATATCACGGAGCTACCTCGTGAAGCAAACAAACTCTACCACTACCTCAACAAAGGGAACAAAGGGTGCAACCAAATATTCACAAATATTCACTTTAGTTACGGGATACGTACAATCTCGTACAACTCGCATATCGCGTATTCTCATAAATATTTTTGCCACGCGTATAAATAGGATATCTCTTCACGGCGAATCCTTCATGGAAGGGTAGATAAGTTCTCTTCTTCGGTAGTGGAACGATGAAAAAGGAGAAGCGTCGTCGAAAGGGCTCATAACGTTGGCATAGATCACCCATGATGTTTCTTGCGATATGCGGACGATGGATTTCCAAGGGAAGAAGGTATCGAACAACCTGGGCTCTCTTCCTTTTCTCGGTGTAAACTTTTCTCATAAGATACATATTCGCTTAACGCGCCTTGACTATCGAACCACTTCTTTTTTATAAATCATGTTGGCCATTTTATTCGAAAGTAGAATAAAGAAAAAAAAAAGAAAAGAAAAGAAAAGAAACGATATTATCTCGCGATTGCAGTTATGGTAACAGCGATAAAGAAGTATTCTAAATAATATCGACGGTATTCACCAAGTATTACGATCATCAACGAAAAATATTCGATCTATCAATTTAGTTTTTCCTTCCTGTACATATGCTTCGACGTATATGCATGTATATATGTATATATATATATAGACACATATAGTCGACGTATAACATCGATCATCCAGTATTATAAAATCTAATGATCTTTTCGGAAAACGCTGAAACCGATCAATTTTTATTTTCGAAAAGGGACAAATCCTTATCATAAATTCACGCATATTGAGCTTTAGGGGGGGGGAGGGGGGTAATGGGAGGGAGGTGTTAACAATTCTATCAAAAATTTTTAATGTCACAACGAAGGATCAAGTGGCATCCATTAGAAGAATCTTTTAATTCTCTTTACTATTGTGCGATTTTTATTGTTTTCTTTTCTGTTCTTTTTTTTTTTTTTTAATCAATAATTTCCGAAATAGTAATGCATTTCGAGATTTCTCTGATTGAGAAATGAACATTATTAAATGTTCAAAATATTTATCGTCATTGTTCATTGTCGACGTTAAGTCGAACATTTTATTTTTCGAAAAAAAAAAAAAAAACAAAACAAAAAAAAGAAAAAAAAAAAAAGAAAGAGAAGAAAAAAATTATTACATTTAATAATAAATCCTGACGCTTTTATTTTCGTTTTATATTATTTTCTATATAAATATATCCAATTTGATATATCGGCAATATAGTTTTTCGTTTTACATTATCTTAGGGTAGAGGAAATCGGAACAGCTGTGCTATCTACGTTGCTCTTGAAAGATACTCTTTTTCTTCCTTGAACGTACGCCTTTACGTAAAGTACAAGAAAACGGAAATACCGATGGACCACTTTTCCATTCCACCATTCGGACATTCAGGATTTGCCCGCGAGCTTAAATCCTCCTGTCCATGTCCTTCTCCCGTTTCCGTAGCTTCGCCAGAAGAGATTGCCAACCCTCCCGTTCCTCTTTCCTCCCTAGCATCGTGTTCTTCGACAAGACGGTTTAACCCCATTCTTCCTTCTCCTCTTCGTTTTCTTCTCCAACATCACCAAGTCGGTACAAACTTTATATGTTAACCCTCCCCCTCCCCCCGCCCCGCCACTTTCTCTAATACGAGTCAGTCGTAGACCCTTCTGTCTCTTTTTTTCTTCTTCTTATTTTTGTTTTGTTTTGTTTTGTTCCTTTCTTTTCTTTTCTTTTCTTTTCTTTTCTTTTTTTTTCCTCGTTTTATCCCCAAGTCGCCATCGGTTTTTATCTTTTTCTCTCTTGTATTTAATTGTAACAACCAAGATCTTAGGATCAGGTCGGCACGTACTTATCTCGTATCTTACCAATTTCATTGGATAACGACAAATCGATTTGAAGAAAAAGAAAAAAGAGAAAAAAAATAAAAGAAGAAGAAGAAGAAGAAGAAGAAGAAGAAGAAAAAGAAACGAAAATAATCTTGGACGTCTTATAAAAAAAAAAAAAAAAAAAAAAGAAGAAAAAGACACATTAATATTTCATTATTACGTATAATTATCTCATAATGATTTATTATATCCGATAATATTTGCAAATTATTGCTTATTAAAACAAATTTGTAAACGATCGTTATCTTTGTTTGTTCGTCGATATCTTCTATGCTACCTGTGCACATACTCTGTTTGTTCTATCGTGTTTAGATGTTAGTTCAGCTCTGTGATGCTGAATAGGCGTGGCTAGTGAACGATAATATAAACTAACTGATGGAAATGAAACGATGGGAGGTAAAGTCAACGATCGATTAGTACCACAATTAGCGAGATTATTACTAACATTAATTCCTTTATTTATCTCAAATAACTTAATACAGTTAATTATATATATTTATATATATGTGTGTGTGTGTGTGTGTGTGTGTGTAGATATTTCTATTGGGATGGATTAATCGAAATTCGATGATAAGTAGCTTCGACTAATTACGTATCGTATACCAAGTAATATTAATTAAATCGTACGTAACTCGCACATGGTGCTGCGTATTCAAGACGAACAGAAGGGAGGGAGGGATGAGTGAGTGACGAGTGGATAGACGGAGTGAGGGCAAAGTGTGTGTAATTTACAAAAGAATTGATTTTTAATCGTTTTACTTGCGTTTCTTTTTCTTTTTTTTTTGTCTTTCTTTTCTTCTTCTTCTTCTTCGCCTTCCTCTTTCTCTGTACCAGAAGTGTCCATAAGAAAATAGAAGAGACACGAGAGTCGATCTTCTCGTTTCTTGGTTGGCGCAGCAAACATCTCTTTAATATTGAGTTAAAACGGGCAACGTCTCTCGTTGCAGCCGTATTTACAACGCGAAAACTTTTTCCCAACGTTAAAAGTTTTCTTTCAAGTAGTCTCCACGGTAGCTTTCGCTTCTCTATGTATCCACACAGATATCATTTCGTGTTACTGCACGGTTTATACCATTAGACGCGAAAAATTCGTAGGACGGATAAATCCGGCACGATCCAAAACGAACGATATGAGAATAGAAGGAGGAAAGATAGAAAAAGAGAAAAAAGAGAGGAGAGTGTGTGAGAGAGAGAGAGAGAGAGACAGAGAGATGAGAAAGGAAGATTCGCACCGCAGAATCATCCTCTCTGGTAACCGGATGTCCCAGAAAGTTTCGGCATGGCGGACACCTCTTGGACATATCTGCCATCCACTTCCTCCTCCTCCTTCCTCACTTCTTCTTCCTTCTCTTCTTCTTTACTACCGTTTTTTGTCGCTCGATAGCGAAAACTTTTTCCCGTTTCTTCTACCGCAAAGAAGACTTCTGTCCGGATGTCCTCCACAAAATGGCTTTGCCGGATTCCTCCTTCCTCCCTTCTCTCTTTCTCTCTCTCTTATACACACACACACACACACACACACACACACATACATACATACACACACATACACATCCTCTATTACATCATCCACAATGGCCCTTACTAATACCAACGTACTGAGAATTATTGTTCCAGTTCGGTAAAGAAAATTCATGTAAGGTAGAAAAAGAAGTTTAAATGAAACGACGAATAAGAATCGTTCGTCATTTTTTTCTACCTCGAAGGATTCCCCCCATCTTGATTATGGCAAATGTATTGAGATAAATATTAATTTGAAAAATTCACTTTCATTTTCTCGATTCATTTCGTCGATCGATGTTAAATGTTTTCGACATACTTACGTATGTATATCTCGTTGTATCTCGTTAAGAAAATATTTTCAATCTTTTGCTTTTAAAATTTGGATTTATTATTTCACAATAATCGATCGTTTGGAATTATTGAAAATAATATTTTCAATTAGATTGATCGTTTATTGATATCGAAACGTAACATGCATTATCTATCGGTATACTGTGATAAACTATTACGTGGGAAATATCGTGAAGAGGTAAAAGAGTATCGACGATATTTGAGAAAATCAGGAAACGGTATAGCGTGAGATCTTTGATTTTTCAAGACATTTCGGTCACGAAGAAGATTCCTTGTGGTTGATGGAGGGAGAATGGGGGATGGCAGGGGTATTGGGAGAACGTCGCTCGTGCAAAATAATGAATAAAAACCGACGAGAGTCTCGGTAAAAGTCGTAGAGAGGAAAGGAAAAAAACGAATCAAGAGGAACGAACGAAGAAAATATTGGCGAATGAACGAAGAAAATAAAAGAGAGAGAGAGAGGGGGGGGAGAGATGAAAAGAAATAGGAGGAGGAAAAGGAGGAGGAGGAGGAAGAAGGTTCGAGTCGGGTAAAGGAATCAGTCGACCGGACATCGAGGCTGTTACTGACGTCGTCGTTTTTTCGTATATATCGCGATATAGTTACCACGTTGAGAGGGAAAATTTGATTTGTCCTCAACTCATCGAAGTTCGTCGGAATCATAGAGGAGATTATCGAGAAGCGTAACTCTGTGGTAAAATGAGGAACGGGGAAACGATCGGAATGATCGTGAAAATAGAAGGAAAAAGAGAGAGACAGATAGATAGATAGATAGATAGAGAGAGAGAGAGAGAGAAAGCGAGAGTGGAAAGAAAGGTAAAAGGTGGAAAAAGGATGGAACGCTTGGTTGAAACGACAAATTTAATTTTTACCGCGGCCACGATCCGAACACGACTTCCATTTTTTTTCACATTTTATTGTAATTTTTTTTCTTTCGCCTTTTTTTTGTCTTCCTCTTCCTCATCTGTTTCTCTTCTTCTTCTTCTTCTTCTTCTTCTTCTTCTTCTTCTGCTTCTTCTTTTCGTTTTCCCTCCGCGGTACGTGGAATTTCTGTAGGAGAGGTCGAATAAAATATGCGATTTAATTTGCAATTTAATTGGAAGATCTCGCGAAAGGTAGTAGTTGGAAGAAACGACGTCGCTAAGGGAAAAGAAAGACGAACGGTTTCCCATTGGCTCAATTTTCCTTGTTTCATTGTCCTTTAATTCAAAAGAATACGACGGACACATAGACATAACGTTCGAAGTATATAATGCCTCCACTTGATATAATCAGTTTCACCGTTCTCTCTGAGTTTCCACCTCGTGGGTGCATTGCCTAAGGCACTTTCGAATAAGTTCAACGAAGGTCGCTGACGTAGTTCAGATCCCTCCGCAATGGAAATCGAAGGATCTTGATAGAGCGCGAGCAAGCGGAATGCAAGATGGGTCCCTTCAATGGAGACTAATTCGGCGTTTAAACGTTTCACGGTGAGTTCGGGTAACGAGCAACTCGCAGTTTGCCAAGAGGAACGCTTTAAACCGTTTCTAGAACGTTTCTAGCGGTTATTGGATAATTCTGAAACAGCGTGTATATTTCTGAAAGACCGAGACGCAACGCAGGCGTACGAACAGCTCATTGCTTTCGACGTTGCAACAAACTTGTCGAATTCGATCGCTTCAACGATTCGAATGTTCTACTATCGAAATTCTCTATTCCGTTCTGTCGTTTCAAACGGATAGGTTTCAATTTTCGATGAGCAGACGCATATATATCGAGAAAAGCTGAGAGAGCCGAAAGACGTCGACTTATTTTCCGTCGGAATTCGATACGGTTAGTTCTACGCGAGCATATACGCGTTTATAGGTGAGAAGGGACGGGATACCGGAGAAGGGGAAGAATGGGAAAGGGATAGGATGTATCTATATACATATAGGCGACAATCACGAGGAGAAAAGTTTTGTCGCGTCAAAGAGTTGGAAGACACGTTGGAAGACAGTTCTTAACGCGCCGATGCAGTTTTCACGGGCTTCAAGTTGTCTGCCAAGTTACTACCCCTTTTTATGCTTCGCCAGTAATGCGAGATGGACTTTTAGTAGAGTTTCGCGTTGGCACCGCTTGACCGCTGAGCATGCACGGTAATTCGGTTTCCTGAAGAGAGATTGACAGTTTGGCAAGAGTTCCACGACAGTTCGAGTACCGACAACGAAACGCTTCGAAACAGGGAGACAATCAGAATGGATGTGCAGATACGCGAAACGATTTTGCCTTCCAAAGCGTTTGTCGTCCGTCTGTTCGTCCCTCCTTTCGTCTCTTCGTACTATCGCGCAGATGATTAATTTCGTCTCGTTGCGCGCATACCGTTCCTCGTTAAACATGATTCATGGATCCACGATACTAGACTATTTTCGGTCTTACATCTTGCGCTAATTAGAACGAATTACACGATTCGTCGAATATTCCGATCGATCGGTCGGCTGGTTCGACAAATTACATTCAATCTTTCCTAAATCATTCACAACGAGATATTAATATTTACACGAGAATATATAATATTATTTATCATGGAGGATTTTATGATCAAAATTACAAGCTTCGTTTTTTCATTAAATTTTTTTTCATTTAACAAAACTATCCACCATTCGTTTCTAACAATTCCTTTTCAACGTTCCATTGATGGTTTTGTAAAATTCAAGGAACAAACAGAGTCAATTGAAAAATATTTATTTAATCGCTTGTAATTTCTTCAGTTTTCACGTAATTATTTTTGCAGCCCTTTACTCTCTTGTGTTTCAGGACGAAACGTTAATTTTAGGAAAGGCGAATAGTGCATACGTAGCTAGGTATGTAGATACAACATACGTGTGCACGCGAAACTAGCTCGTAACGCAGCAACGAGTGCAAACATAAACGGTGAACCGAACATAACGTCAACTTTACCCTTTTCACCGATCTACAGTAACCCTTCCCCTGTTCCCCCTCCTCCTCCTCTTCCACCCTTCAATTCCTCTCCAACCCCTCTGACATAACCGTAACGTGGTTTAATTGTACTGCCACCTGTTAGGGCCAACTAGAAACGCCGTAACCATAGGCTGACCATTAACTGCCATACCCACTACGGTGCCATTCATTCTCGCTCGGCTAACACGAAAAGAGAGGGCAAACTAAAGAGAGAAAGAGACGTTTGTAGGTTGCATAGGGACGTCAGAGAACTGCCGTCACCCGTTACGAAAATTTCGAATGGAAATACGCGATAGAAGGTAGTTCTGCGTTTACCACATATCCCGTGTCCCTTCGAACGAATATGTCGTTAGGGACTCGACCGACATGATTGTTATCGTTTATTTCCCCGAGAAAAAATTCATTCTGCCGAGATTGTTTCTATAATTATCTTTTTAATTTGATTCTCGACTCGATTAAAAATTATTCTTTCGAAATACGACGGGAAAATAAACTTTTTGTCATCGCCATTGAGATTGCAAAAACACAAAAAAAATCGTGTTGTCTGTATTAAAAAAAAAAAAAAAAACAAACAAAACAAAACAAAACAAAAAACAAAAAAAGAAACAAAAAGGAAAACAAAAAAAAACACCCTTTGAGCTTCGGTTTCGTTCGTATCGAGAACAATTTTGTTACTGGCAGACATTCCGCTAGGTAACGCATAGATATACAGGTCTCATTGTTGCTACACTGTCATCCGCCAAGCGCTAATGCGACTGGAGAACGCGTAACTGGCGAGATAAAACCCCCAGTCGTTATTTATTCAGGACGGCCCTCGGCGCGTATCCTAGCCCGCACTTTGAACGAATGTACATACATATCTTCTATCTGTTTCTTTCTCTTTCTCTTTCTCTCTCTCTCTTTCTTTCCCTCTTTATCTCAGTCTCTCAGTTTTATTTAACATTTCACCTAACTCATCTCGCACATTTCTTCCCGTTTATAATTTATTAGTCGCACCCGATATAGATGGCAAGAACCTTTAACACCTCTCGACCGTGGGAATTTTGCCGGATGGTGGTCGATAATATTTCCCGGTGGATAATAATATTGGTGGGTAGAGCGCGTTGATAAGCGTTAGATGCGCACAGTTAATAATGGTAATGGCGATGATAACGATAAGAGTCGCGATTGGTATTGTTTGACGTAGCAATCGGGTGAAACGCACGTTAATGACGTGGTTAATTTTCATCGCGTTTCGATTACGATTTCATAACGGTGCGGAATTAACGTGAATCTCTTGATAATCCTAAATTTGTCCGTTGTAACTTAATCGTCAACGGTGATAAACGTTGATATTTGCCAAATACTCGGAAGGAATGGTACGATCTAAAATTGAATCTCGATCGTTGCCCATCGTTGCGCCCATCGTTGAAAATAAAACTGTCAAAATATTTTCTTTTTTCTTTTTTTACTTTTTTTTTTTTTTTTTTTTTTTTTCAAACAATGGCAAAACGGAGAGAACGAGCGAAGTTAAGCATCGACGATAGAGATTTATTTTATTCATATTCACGATCCATCCGGATCTCTATGTTTCCTCTCTGTTTATCTTTTTTCTTTCATTTTTTCCCCATTTTTTCCTTTTTAATACAACGAACTTGGATAACAATTCAGTCGAAATCAGCGTATCGTACATTATTGGCCTAATGGCGAAATACCATTCTCGTGTATCGCGGGTACGGGTGGATTGAATTTACGGTAATTTGGTTGAAACAAAAACAGTGTCACGTTTGGCTGATATAAAAGGGTTACACGTTGCCGCGTGCAAACTTGCCAGGTATCATTCGTGTTAGTGTAATCGATGGTTTGCGGTGCATCGAGGTCGACGTAGTATCGGGGAGAAATGATAAAAAGAGAAAAAGAAATTTGGCGTAAAGAGGAACGCAAGCGTGGACTGAACTCATTTACACGAATGACGGTCATTCCTTCATCTCTTTTTTCTCTTTCTTTTCTCCGTAACCTTCCTTTTCACCGGCCCATGAATCATTCCCTTTCGTAACCGTTCGTACCGATTCCACGGTAATTAACGCTGACTGGCTTCGAACTCAAGCGCGTGTCGTTCGTCCATTCGAATAATAGCAGGACGATTTCACATATGCGCTTCCATGCACGTACGCAGCACTCACGCAATAGCCCTTTTCTTCTTCTTCATCTTCTTCTTTTCTTTCTTTCTTTCTTCTTTTTTTTTTGTTTTTGTTTTTTTTTTCTTTTTTCTTCTTTTTTTTCTATTTCCTACGCAAACTGCCAAGCATGGAATTCGTTTCGAATTAACGTATCTCCTTGTTCGACTCTCGTGGCTCTTATACGCAACGTGCAATGGGGAAGAGCTTTGTTTGCTTTAACGAAGAGCCATGCGACATTTCTTTGTGAATTAAGCGCCACCGTGCGTTGAATGAAAGATCGGTGGAAGAATATCGACGAGAAAAAAAAAATAAACTTGTTTAAACACATTGTTTCTGCTTCTGCTTCTTCTTCTTCTTCTTCTTTTTTTTTTTTGTTTTGTTTCGTTTTGCTCCCTTTTTCTTTTGTTTCACATTTTTTTTTTCTTTTCCCTTTTATATTTTCCCGTTGGCTTTATAGAATTGAATTTTTAAAATTAGAATCAAATTTTTCTACAGCATGCCAAAGGTTCATTGCACGTAACAATGTAATAATGATGAATATTATTATAGACGAACGATTTAATGCGGTATACTAACAGTATCTACACTTTATCTGAATAATGTTTACATATGCCGTTTACGATTACATTCGATTTCATTTTGCACTTCATAATTAATTAATATTACCTGTTGCATTGTACAAGCTTAACCAAATCTCTATTATATCTATTGGAAATAATTGTCACTGTTGAGTGATTACTTAGAAATAAGGATTTTCCTCTTTCGAATTTATTCAAGGAATATAATTTTATAAGTACTTATTTACTATACTGTACTCTCATTACGGCATTTCTATTCAAAAGAAAACATGGTACAGGAGAAGGAGTCAGAAAAAAAGAAAAAAACTAATGTTAAGCGTATATTTCATGTCGGTTGCATTTACGATTGCCGAAAAGAAACCCTTTGGAAATTGGTGCATGAAAGCGAGCACATTAATCAGCCAAACAAATGTGCACCCTATTTTTGTAATTCTCTACCTGCTAGAAAAGTCCACATTCAATTTGATAACAAACGTAAAAAATTCTTTTCTTTTACATCATTTTTTCTTCTTTCCCCGTTGTAGCCTATTCTGTAACATTGCTTTGCCCTCTCGAGTAATAATCATCTCGCAGTTCTTTCTGCCACGGTCATACCGCGGGATTAATTTGGCTCGCTTTAATATACCACTTCTCTTTCTCTCTCTCTCTCTCTTTCTCTCTCTCTCTCTTACACACACACACACATTCTTTTACAGTCACAGGTTTTCTCGACTTACGCCGACAAATAACTAAGAGAAATTTGTTTCTCTTCTCGTTCTGCATGCACAAACTCGCAACACGTTCGCCACTCGCGTTCCACGTAATCGGCCAAATTTTCCTTTCAACTTTCGAGCGATACATTGCTCTACAAGTACACCAGAAGTGATAAATATATTTTTACTCGCTACAAAATTGTTATATTAAGATATGTATGAAATATTTAAAGTGTATGTGTGTGTGTGTATGTGTGTGAGAGAGAGAGAGAGAGAGAGAGAGAGACACTTGATTCTAATGACATCCATTCGTCTCTCATCGTGTATTGGATTTCGTATAAGTGTGTGATAAAACTCGTATAAAACTCGTTTGACTCGTTATGGATCAAGATAAACGATGATAGACGATAAAGATTTCATAAGAAGTTAGATGGTTTATTAAACGATAAAGACTGTCTATACGCGTGTTGTTACGTATCCATTATGTAGGTAGATGTATCTTGTAAGGACGAAAGTATCGATTCATTTTCCTTTCGTATTTTATATAATCCACTTTATCATAGTGGTCCGGAAAGTGAAAAAGAAAAAGAAGAAGAAAAAAAAAAAAAAAAAAAGAAAAGAAGAAGAGAGAAAAAGAAACGGGGTCCGTCGTAGAAAGCTCTCCTTCGTTTCCACTTTTTTTTTGTCCCGAATTTACTTATGCATGCACGTTCAGAGTTGCCTTGCAACATCCAAAGGAAGCTTCAGGGCGGATCTCGTTTGTCGTATCCCTTGCGGTGTATTTTTCTCATCAGCTTGACTCCTCGTTGACGAGCGTGCTTCTTTCCCAAAGGTACAACCAGAAGATTGCGTCTCGCGAGGGTGTCTCTCTGATTTTTTGTTAAGAAGTCCTTCCTTTCTAGTTCGTCGTTTGTATATATCCTTTCTTTTTTCTTCCTGAAAGAACTCTTTTTTCTTCATTTCTCTCTCTCTCTCTCTCTCTCTCTCTCTCTCTCTCTTTCTTTATCTCTCGTATAATTATAAACTAACAAATAAATCATCGAACTTCCATTTCCTTTCTCTCTCTCTCTCTCTCTCCCTCTCTCTCTCTCTCTCTCTCTCTCTCTCTCTATGTTTCAAGAATCAGCAGGTGAACGCGATAAATCGAAAATATCGACACAGGAAAGTTATATATCGAGAGAACCGAAGATACGTAATACAGTTCACTAATCTTTCCTTTTCATTCTTTCCTCGTGCACGCGATAAATACTTTTCGCGATCGACAAGAGACTCTTTCTTGCACATTTTGAGGGTTTTCAAGCCGAAGAGATCTCTCCTCTACCTCATCGAAGTATCTCGCATTTCCGAACTTTTCCATGGCCCCACTTTTTCTTTATGTTTGTTTTCTCTCTTTCTCTCTCTCTTTAGCGAGTTTCTATCGACGAGGCCATAGTACCGAGGTTCGCGCAATATTTTTCAGCGGTTTGTTCGACCCTTCGAACAGGGTGGAAAAGGGCCTGCGAAGCAACAACGAGAAAATTGGATCGCGCGGAGCGATAGCAACGTTCCACCTCCACTTCCTCTCTTCTTCTTCCTTCTAGGAACGTTTCCACCACCGTCCGAGGCCATCGTCGGCTTTATTCCAGCATTTTGCCGCGTTACTTTATTTAACGTACGTCCGTCTCTAGCGCGATTGAATTATTCAAATTCCGTTCTCCGTTCCCTTTCTCGACTACTTCGTCTCTCTCTCTCTCTCTCTCTCTCTCTCTTTCTCTCTCTCTCTCTCTTTCTCTTTCCATCACTACATTTCTCTCGCTAGCTCTTTCGACTCTCTTCCTCTTCCAAACCCACCCCCGCCACGTCTCTTTACTCTTCGCTTGCCATATTTCTCCCCGGAGATTTTCCTTTTCTGACGATTTTCTTTGTATTTCCATAGGAACTTCCGAGCGTAGTATACGAACCGGAGGACTCGAAGAAACGGAAGTGTTGGCATTCGTTGGAAGGAGGAAAAAGGAAAGAAGAAAGGGAGAATTACTCTCAACGCGCGGGAAGCGTCGAGGGTGCGAATTCACTGATTTTCAAATCGACGAAAATAAAGCTGAAATCGGTATAGACTTTGCGCTTATCTATGGGTAAACATATAAATAGTTTCTCATCTCGTTACTCTCGAAATGGATTTCGAATTTTTCGTTTCGTTTCGTTTCGTTTCGCTTCGAAAATAATGGATTAGTGATTGAACAATTTTGGCAAGGGTTATAATTCTCTTCGCGCGAATTGAATTTTTATCTTTTTGAAGTTTCAATCAAAATCGAAAGCTTCGATGAGAACGTTGTCGTACAACGTACTAAAACTTTTCGTCCCATCGGAAATTTCAAACTTGTTTCGTTCGTACTCGTCCCGTAGACGATCTTTCGGACATCGATCCTCACTCTCTCTCTTTCTCTCTTTCTATCTCTATCAATGTGTCGTATACCCTCCCACACGTTTCATCCCTTAACGCTCTGTTTTTCCTCCCTGCAATGTGTTACCGGTTGGTAGACGCCTCTACTTCGTCGGATTCGTCCGATACCACTCGTCGAGCGAACAGAAACGAGCTAGTACGAGGAAGAGAGAAAGAGAGAGAGAGAGAGAGAGAGAGAGAGAGAGAGAGAGAGAGAGAGAGAGAGAGAGAGAGAGAGATAAAGAAAGAGAGAGACACATACACATAGAGAGAGAGAGAGATATATATAGGGGAAAAGGAAGAGTGGAAATTGGAAAAACGTTTCGAGCGCGTACATCGAAAAAACGTAGCCTACCGTCGACTAGCAGCGTGTACCCGCCGTTAAAACCGCGCTGACGATAACGCTTCACTGCATTCCACCATTGTGTCGGACGAAGCCAGTCCGGGATTTGTAGAGTAAAACGTTCGACAGATATTTTCTATTAATATTCGAAACTTTTTTCGTTTTTTTGACCTTCGCGAATAACGAATTTTATGAAAATAAATAAAAGGAAAGATTTACGGCGGGGGACAATAACGATAAAAATAAGGGAGAACAGAGAGAAACAGAGAGAGAGAGAGAGAACCAAGTCAAAAAGAAGAGCAAACATGAGCGAGATAGAAGAGAGAGAGAGAGAGAGAGAGAGAGAGAGAAAGAGAAAGAGAGAAAAAAAGGGAGTAGGTGGTATGTACGAGGTAATCAATATGGAAACAATATAAAATAAACAAAAGAGAACTAGAAAGTGCAAGAGAGATAGAGACTTCACTGAGATTGGTATGCGCCTCGTAGTTGTGCATTTTAAAAATCATATATACTCTGGGACACCCGAAACGAACCGTTACTCATAAAGGACCATTCCTGTGTAACCGGTTGGTGTACTGTGGCGACGTGGGACTCGCTTGAAATACAGGTTTGTACAATTTTACACGCGTATTCGTGGATCTACATGAGGGAGTGTCTCGATTGGCGACCATAGAGAGAAAGAGAGAAAGAGAGAGAAAGAGAGAGAAAGAGAGGAAGAAGGGAATGAGTGTTCAATATGCGTTGCGTTTACACGCATTGCTTCGAGTGCTTTCGAGCGCAGAGGGTTTATATTTTGGGAGCTCTCGTCGAGAGAAGGAGAGAGAAAATTTGCCATCGTACATTATGCAGTGTATGTCTCTTTCTCTTTCTCTCTCTCTCTCTTTCTCTTTCTCTCTCTCTCTCTCTCTCTCTCTCTTTCTCCCTCTCTGTATATGTTTATGCGTTTGTGTGTGTATTATACACGCGCGTCTGTCTCTGTATGCACGTTGCTGTGTTTGCGTGCGTAAACGAGCAAAGCGGAAGCATTATCGAAAATTAGGCGCGCTTGGCTGCGTAGCGAAATCAATTTTTCATAATTCATCGGGCTTTAATCGGTCCGCGAATTATTATCGCCAGTGCTAATTATAACATGTTAATTTCGAACGGTGGTAGGTGTAAGTCGACGGACATATATTACTGTCGTCGCTTTCGAAACGCGATAATTATCTTTCGTTTTTTATTACTTTGAAATTTTAAAGAAGAAAGCAAAAAAAAAAAAAGAAAAAAAAAAAGAAAAAAAAAAAAAGAAAAAACAAAAAGAAAAAGAAAAAAAAAATTAGAAAGATATAGACGTCCGAGAGAAAGAAAAAAATTAACTTTCGAGAGATTCTCGGGTTGTCGGGACGGACGATTGATTTCTTCGGGGAATTGAGAGAGGGAGTAAATATTCGAAAAGAAAAAAAAAAGAAAAAAAAAAGAAACAAACGTCCTCGAGCATACGAGAACGTCACCAAAATTCAATTCATCTGATCTCATTGTACTCCGACGATAAATGTATCTCTGTCTCTATCTCTCTCCCTATTTCTCTCTCACTCTTCGGTAAGAAGAGCTCCAAGAGACAAGCAAGTGATGGGAGTTAGTCGGAGTCAGACAGGTAGAGAAGGCAGTCAAGGAGGAAGGCAGGCAGGCAACCTGGCTGACTCGTTCTACTAGTAACGTTGACGGTATCCCATAGTACGGTCTCTGAGTGTTAGCTGGTGCAACAATAACGACCGAGGATTTGCGATTCAAATGTGCCTAGCAAGGGCACGAACAAAGAGAAAGATAGATAGATAGAGAGAGAGAGAGAGAGAGAGAGAGAGAGAGAGAGAGAGAGAGAGAGAGAGAAAGAGTGAGTCCTCCATCACTGCGTAGGCACTTTCGCGCTCACCACAGACTCGAAAGAGCTTATAGTGTGAAAGACAAAGAGAGAAAGCGAGAGAGAGAGAGAGAGAGAGAGGGAGAGAGAGAGAGAGAGTCCTGAGGATAGAGCTTGCGAAACACGCTGACGGGTGCACAACGAAGCAGAGTGAGTCTGTGTAATCCTCGGCCTCTCCTTCCCTACCATCGTCACCCATACTGGTACTTTCCTCATCCCTTTGTACCCCCTTTTCCGGCCGTTGTATTCCGGTAGCCGTGCATCGCGGTAGCGATATATAGCCGAGGAGAATGGCGCGTGTCCGTGAAACACACGTTCTACCTGCGTCAGTGCATACGTCAGCGTGTGCCAGGCGCTTATGTTGAACCACCGGTAGAGGTTGGTCCAGCTCTCGCTCTCGCTCTCTCTCTCTCTCTCTCTCCCTCTCTCTCTTTGTGGTTGGAGCTGACGCGGTCCGTGAACCGACTCGTCTGGCTTTGATACCGAACAACGGACAATGCGCCGGCAGCCACCGCGACGATGTCCGCTGGAAATGCCGAAACCTCGTGACAATGTTCCGTAGCGAAACTATGCTCGAATGAAGGCCATAAACGCAGAGGTTAGCTCGTCGAATCGGTCTCACTCGGTACTTGATGGATCGACGAACGATAGAACTCTGTCATCGAGTCCGTAGTTCATCAAAATGCTTTCGTGTTATTTTTTTCTTTTGTCCTCTTTTTTTTTCTTCTTCTTCCTCTTTTTCCTTTTTCTCTTTTTGCTTATTTGTTTGTTTGCTCTTTTTTCTTTCTCCCTTTTTTTTGTACGTGTGTTCTCTCTTTTTCTTTCTCTATCTATCTATATATCTATCTATCTATCTATCTATCTATCTATCTATCTATCTATGCGAAAAACCTTTTATGCTCGATTTGTGCCGATTCGTTTATTTAGGTCATTCCATGTATCCGTTTGCCAACAGTGAAAATTTTCGATCCCTCGGCTAGGTGATATCATGGAAATATCGATATTAACTTGCTTTTATTTATAGATATATATGTACGTATGTAACTGTATATACTGTATATTGTACGTTTCGTGATAATAGAGACATCAATTGCATTTTGTTAGTCGTAAAAGATCGACTAAGGGAATCGATACGTTTTAACGTTTTATACATACATAGTTCTCGCATTCCCCGTACACACTCGGTTCTCAACATTTTTATTACAATTTCATTACCCTCGACAGCTCGGGGAACCGAGAAAATAGACCGCATCGAACGCGTTACGTAGAACGCTTTACGATGCCCGCAATTCCATGAGATTGAAACGGTCTATCCGCGTGTGGTACAAATTTAATCGCGAATACGCGGGACGAACCAACCATTCGTGTAAAACGATGTTACATCCTTGAAACGTTTTATTTGTATCCTATGCTAGGTGTCACGACATCGGTGAGAGGTAACGGTAGAGGGGAATGAGAGCGAATGGCGAACGGGAGGATGGGATTAGGACAGTGGGATGGGGATAAAGGGATTGTACCTGCTAGTAATTTAAAACGATACGCATAAATTAAGCAGCATTTCCGGTCGATGTAGCCGAAGTGGCTCGTAATTCTGTTAGTTTTTGCCGACGATGAAATTTAAGCTCACGCTCCGACGAAAAGCGGCGTAACGAGCGTAGCGTGATAACGGTACCGTCTCGCCCTCTCATTCCCTCTTCTTCTCGTTCTCTCTCTCTCTCTCTCTCTCTCTCTCTCTCTCTCTCTCTCTCTTCGTTCAGCATGCGCCGTAGCGCTTCATAATAATAATTAAAGGAAAGTTAAATGGGAAATCTCGAATTCTACGATAATGCAGGACTCGCAGTAGTAGCCGAGACAGAGAGCAGTCGTGGAACTAGTTTCGAACCTGTCACGTAGTTCGCCCCGGCGAGTCGATCCTTCCACTTCCAAGCTGCGCCAACTCATGCGGATAACGTGAAATTAATTTTCAGTTTTCGGAGATTCACAGCTTTCGTTCTCCACGATCCTGCTTCATTCTCTTTGTCTCCTCTATATCTCCCATCTCTCTTTCTCTCTCTCTCTCTCTTCGCCATTCTCTCACTTTGTTTCGAAACTCTCGTCTGACCATTTTCGATCGTCCAGGAGAGAAGAGAAATTTTAAAGTATTTCGAAGCTCAGTTGACTTTCTCGAAAGGATAAACCAACGACGTAACGTCGGAGTTTATTGTTTCTCACGAGCTTTAATGCAACTCAATACGGATATTACTGTTCGCTCTCCCGAGGAGTTATTCAGCTACATCAGTATTTTACCTGTTGCTCCTTTCTCGTTTGATTTCGAAATAACTGGCATCGTTTCAAGTTCTCGCTTAATAGCATAACTCAGCTACGAAATATTTCGACGAACGAACGAAAAACTGTAAACTCCATCGTCACGAATACAATGCGACCGTCGAGAGAACGAGAACTTTTCGTTTCATTTTTCTTTTTCACGTTTACTTTTTACGCACGTGTGTGTATATATATATATATATATATATATATATATATATATATACATATATTTAAGTTTGCATATACGCGCAAAGAGATGATACACAGTGAAGAGAAAAGAAAAATAATGAAGCGCACCGTTTCGACCATTTCGTGTTATTAATGGTCACTTCGTCAGGACGGTAATTCCTTTCTCCCATCATCCCCTCCCATTTACCCTCTAACCAGATACCACTTCACATACTGCGAGAGTTTTATTTAATCGACCGACTAACTGCCGCCGTGCAACCGAGTTTTTAAATCTACCGCTTTTCTTTACCTCATATATACATTTCGCGCTAACGTAAAACCGGTACACTCTCTTCGTCTGAAAAAGACGGAGTCCTGTTATTTCTACGCTGATGAAAATTTTTTAATAAATATCACGTTCGATGTAGATTCGAATTGTAAAGAGACATTGAAAATTTGGACGAACCAGTGAAAACTGATCTCATTCGAGCGTCCTTTTCGTTTCTATCGAATTTCGTGTTGCTTTGAAAAATTGTAAAAAAACGTTCGCGATTCGTTCGTATCGAATGAAACAAAACGAAAAAAAAAGAAAAAAAAAGAAAAAAAAAAAGAAAAAAAAAAGGAAAAAAAGAACAAATGAAAAAAAAAAAAAAAGAAAAAAAAAGAAAAAGAAAAACACGTTATTAAGTTCTGAAAAGCTTTGCGAGATAGCCTTTGTCAGTCCTGGCCCGCATAGCAACCCTTTGAAATTTCCAACGACGATTTTTCACGCGTGACGAGCTAACAATACGACTACTCTGTGTAACTGTAACTATACCATGGCAAATTTCAGACGTTTATTCGGTCGCGAGTACCGTCCATGAAAAGGACGTTGTAACGTGATGGCCTATGCTGACTCGTTAAAATATGTGATTCCCGGAAGCCGACCATCCATCCGTTAAAATTATTCAACGCACCTCGGCATTTGTCGTTAGCGTACGTTTGTTCGACTCTCTGGACAAACCGTTTGCCGTTGCTACTAGCATAGCTAGTATTGTTGCAACAGTTGCACCAGGATTTCTTCTTTGCAAAAAGGTACCAGCTGTTATCTCTTTCATTCTCATTGTCTCGCAAACCTAGCTTGCTGCTATGCAGAGAAAATTTTGTGATCAACGGGAGAACATGCTTTCGGGCTTTTCTACGTGTACACAATTACCATACTAAGGCTTTTATTGCTAATGAAACTTTAACTAAAAAAGAAAAAGAGAGAGAAAGATAGAGAGAGATAAATAGATAGATAGAAAAAGAGAGAGAGAGAGAGAGAGAGAGAGAGAGAAGAAAGAAAAAATATATTCGTAGATATGTTACGAGTTTTAATTTAAAAAATAAAATGAGTATTATAATATTATAAAAATAAAAAGAAATAAAAAAATAAAAAAATCATTGAAATCCTATAAAACTTGAAATGACAAGCGCGAATGGATTTATGATATATACATTTTCAATATATTGACGAAAGCGATTCTATTGTATCGATAGTATCAGATTATGTCGATAAAAAGATATAATTTACCCCTTTTAAATGGTGTTCATTTCATATCTCTACTATGTCCGATTCCGATAATATTGTCTTCGAAATATTGTCATTTATACATACATATTTACGCATATATACGTCTCTTATAGTAAGCTTAGTACTAGCAACGAACTATGTCAATCAGCTGATCGAGCACGTGTATTTTCTAGAATTTATGTATGTAGATTACTGTGTCATTGATCTCAAAAGATATATAGGTCAGTGGGTCAATATAAACTTTTGATATTTAAATGAGAATATCTCTGCTATTATTTGGCATAGAGATATAAAACAAAAATACAATTTTAAGATATAATTAATTCTCCATCTTATCCCAATGTATTATTAACAAATTATTAAAAAATTTGTCATAGACGATTTCTTTACAAATCAAAATTTTTATATTGAAATTTTTTCCTTCTTCAAAATTAACACTTCGAAAGGAAGGAATACTTTTGTTAGTATCCTTATTATCATACAAATAACAATTGTTTGATCATTTTTTTTTTTTATATTACAATTTATTACAAACACATTGTATCTCGTACAATTCTTGTCAAACATTTCAAATGATGAATATTCTTATAAATATCCTTTTCTCAAAGCATACAGCAATTAACGATTGATCGTTTAACAAATTGTTGTAAACAATTAAAAAAAAAAAAAAAAAAAAAAAAACGACCTTCTGTCTTTAGTCTTTTTATTCAACAATCTACATTTAATTATCACAGTATGACAATATGATCGCATTCGGATAAGCATCATTTTCAATTCGTCGATTTAATGCACGAAGGAATAGAGGGAACAATGAGAATAGACAATTTAGAAAGCAGATTGCTGACGAACGTACCAGATACATGGCGTCGTTTCGAACGTAGGAAGGTGTTAGAGCGAACGATAGAGTGCGTGTTCGACACGTGTTCGTAACAGAACTCATGTACAAAGCATGCTACGCTATTTACTCGTACTAAATCTAAATCCTTGACTGTCTGTGACTGTTTAAAGGAATATAGAGGACTCTTGGATTCGAATTAATAGCGTAGGAAGTAAAACGTTCCAAGCGCATGCGTACGAGCTAGTGTCTACTCCTTGAACTATGACATCGTAGAAGCCAGTAATCTCCGGAGGCGAGAGATCTCGCACTGGTTTTGATCTTTGTTCCGGTTCACGGTTTCTGCCATGTCGGCGCGTTGCGACTTCATGCTCGCAGCTGTTTGCTGCGCGTTAACTTTACGCTCTCTCGCATTTGCAATCTTGAAAGCTCGTCCCGGCTGGCTGCCGTTGCTTCATCGAGACCCTCCGTGTGTCTTCCTCTCTCTTTCTCTCTCATACACGCAGGCACAGAAACATACGCACAGAGATTCCGTTTCTCTGTCTTTTCCTTTATTCGTCGCTCGTCTTGATGGAGAACGGAGTTGTTTCGAGAGTAAACTCGCGAGACTCAATTTTTCACAGATACCCTGAGTAATAATAACTTTCTTTCAAAGATTCAGTAATATACTACACATATCTTTATTCGTTGTAACCATGATAAAATAACAAAATAATGGATTACACGCGTTTCTTTTTTTTATCCATTAACGGATGAATCTTGAATACATTGAGATAGGAAAGAAATATTATTCGGATAAGATATGTGGATAGATAAATGAAGAAAAATGTATGGATTAAAAAAAAAAAAAAAAAAAAAAAAAAGATAAGAAAAGAAAAAGAGAAAAAGAGAAAAAAGAAGAAAAAGTCGAATGCTTGATAGTACGATAGAATATACATAATAGTAAATTATATTCGTTTGTTCTTCATGTTTTTATTTATTTATTTTTTTTTTCCTTTTTTCCTACCTTTCCTTTGCCGTTCGCTGATACATACTCACTCATGGGAGATTAAAAGTCTAACGAAAGAGACCAGAGAGAAAAGAGGGATGGAGAAATGGATTGTGGGAACACCCGGGAAGCCACGTTGCGGTCGCAGAGAGTATTCTTAATAAAGAAATACGAGCAACGCCAGTAGTGCACTGAGAGAACTATTTATCTAGTGCCGTACACTGACAGGGTATCGATTACCAATTACGTCTACCACCGTCCAAACCGAATTGATGTGTTTTAGGGACGCCTCGTAATCTAATGGGCTGATGAACGAAAGGAACCTATTATACTCGTATAGCGTAATTTTCGCGAATCGATTAGTAATGCGACGTGTCTCAGTCGACGTGTGTTTCTCACTGTGTATACGATTTAACATCTCATAGAGGGCAATGATTTATATACGGAAAGCTTTCCCCTGATGGATGGAGAAACTAAAGAGAGAGAGAGAGAGAGAGAGAGAGAGAGAGAGAGAGAGAGAAGGAAGGAGTATGCTTACCGCAAACATGGTAAAGCTCGATGAGCCGCATTAGGTAATAATATTACAGCAAATGGACGAATTTCGACGGTGTAAAACGAACAAAACAGCCGCAATAGCCAACCAAGGTAGTGATCAACGCACCACCTAAAACCTTCTACCCTATGAGATACCGCAACGCTTTGCTTGGACCAGTGAAGGGCTTTAGCTTTAATCGTGCCAAAGTTCTGCGGGATTCGACTGAATCACCTGCAGTAGGTACGAGATGCGGAAGGAATTATCGTTCTGAACGTAGCAATTTGTGGAAGAGGTTGGTAGAACCAAGGAGAGAGAGAGAGAGAGAGAGAGAGAAAAGAGGAAAGAGTGAATTAACGTAACGAACTCGAAGGTAACATTTATTTTATTTTATTTTATTTTATTTTATTTTATTTTATTTTATTTTATTTTATTTTTATTCCCGTTTCTTTTTCCTCCTTTTTTTTATCACTTGTAAAAACGTCTACAAGCATTTATTGTTAAAAATAATGAAATGATAGAAACGCAAGTATATTATTGGAAGATCGATCGGGTCGTAACGAACGAGCTTGATTTTACTTTGACAGAGTTAATTCGCGTACCGCGCTATGTAATTATAATTAATTTAAGATTTAATCGACGGTAATCGTATTGAAACGTGACATGCGACGGAGCATAAAGTATCATTGGTAGATCTTTTTTTTTTGTTTTTTTTTTCTTTTTCTTTTTTTTTCGTTACGTGGCAATCCACGACGATTCTCCATACCTCTCTCTCTCTCTCTCTCTCTCTCTTTCTCTCTCTCTCTTTCTCTCTCTTTCTCCCTTTCTCCCTTTACTCCCACGATCGAATTTCAATCAGTCCACATAAGCTCTCGAATTCCAATAATTATGTCGACATATCGCGAACCGTAATTAAACGCTGAAAGCGTGTGTGTTAGATCGGTATAATTACGGGCTATATTCAGAGATATAATACAGAATGTCAATGTATATCATCATATATATTCGGACGTTTCTACGAAACTAAACCGTGAAATCGAGTGTAACTCCGTGAGGGTGTTTATGTATGAGGAACGAATAGTCGTTGCATACTGTTTACGTGGATAAGCATACGGAAATGACGGTATTGTTCGATAATTCGAGAGAATATATTAGAAATATGTAACTGTCAGAAAACGTTTCCGAATGTCGAGTTAATTTATTCGATCATCTAATTGATAGACATTCTTCAATGTCTCAGATTTTTCTTTTTATTGTTATAGTTACTTTTTATTATATTCGAACGATCGTACGTATGAACGTTTGTTTAATTAACAATGTACCGTTAAAACTGTAAACGAATAAATGACGATAAAACGAGGCGAAAGAGGAACGAAGAGAAAAAAAAAATTAAAAGAAAAGAAAAAAAAGAAAAAGAAAAAAAAAGAAGAACAGAAAAAGAAAACTTTTTCCGTGAGAGTGCGCCGAAACGTATCGCGAGGCAATAAATTTAACGGAGACTTCTCCTCGAGAAAATTATAATTTTCCCTCTCATAAAGAGCAACTCCCTGTGACGCTAATGCGAGCGTGCATTAGGCGAGAAAAATAGCTCCTTGTTCTACGTAGACTAGAGAATTTGTAGGAAGGTAAGAACGCCGTTGAGTTAATCGTCAGGAAAATGGCAACTATGTTAGATATATTTGGGTAAATTAAAAATCGAGGAGATGGTGAATTTGAACGGTTACTATATTCTTATCTTTCTAGGGCATTTTTAAATGGTATCGAGTAGTAATGTACATATATATATATATATATATATATATATATATATATATATGTATCTTTCTATCTTTCTGTTTAATGCAAAGAGATCTGTGTATTTCATGGATCCCTTGAATTTGGCAAAATATCCTATAGAAATTTAATGGAGCTAGAATTCGATTGAACTTTTTCGAAGATACGATAAGCCAATTTAGAGTCCTTAGCGATCGTGTACTCGATACATCGAAGATAATCCACTACTTCAGGGACTTAAGTTTATAGGATAGCTCGGAGTCGCGTTTAAAGCGTTTCTTTTACGAAACTCGTAGAGAAATCGATAAAGCCATTCGAATTCCTAAACCGTAGAAAGTTTTGAGAGGAGAGCCATTCTATGGAAGAGAAATGCGTACGTCGTGCTGGTACGAATCCGCTTGGAGATTTCGTAGCCCGGTATATCAGCATAATAAAATGCCAAGGGAGTTTGGAGAGATGCGATTATCTTTGAGTAAAATAGGGTTGGAGAAAAGACTTATGGTTTATCGTGGTTTTCCGTGGATCATTAATCGGTACTATCGACCCTAGTTCTTTTCTACGGTGCGTGAGAAATCGATGATAAGGTTAGTCTGGTTCACGTCTAAGCGCGTAGACGATGACTTATCGACGTATGTAGCTACTACATATTTTTGTTGATGATACTGAGAAAAAAATTTCGGCCGATCGTCCTAAGCTCTATTTCTTGAATGGGGTTCGAGAACATCGATCACAGGAAAGACGTTTTTCTTTCGTTTTCTTTTTCTTTTTTTTTTTTTTCCTTCTTTTTCCTTTTTTTTCCGAAGACGACGGAAGGAAGAATTGATGGAAGTAAAGGAATGTTGAAGTTTTATTTAACAACAGGATGCAGTTAGGTTCAATCTTAAAAGTCAAACATACATAAATTTCGCATAGCACATCCGAACGAATGTCGACTTCTTATCTCTTCCGTTTCGGCGGTCTCGAAGCGAGAGTTTTCGAGTGAACGGCAGAAAAAGTTTTATCCTGGAAGCACATCAGGAATCTATCAGCATCGACGAGGGTAGAGAGACTTTTTGTTCGACCTTCGCCATATATCTATAAATATATATATGTGTGTGAGTGTGTGTGTGTATGTGTGTGTGTGTGTGTGGGCACTCGCGCGTATGTGTGTTCGTGCGGAGGAGATTACTTATATACGTAGACATACGAACGTCGAGTCTCAATGGAATTACTTTAGAGATACACACCACAATTCTTTATTGTGATTATAAGAGTTAAATCAAATCTTATTTGTTAAAAGGATAAAAAGAAAAAAAAAAAAAAAGAAAAAAAAAAAGAAATTAATACCAAAAGCTGAAGGTATACAACCGGAGAAAAAGGGAACGTTGTTGATATAATAAAGAAAAAATATAGAAGTTCAAAACTAAAAATATCAAGGTTCATTCGTATATCAAAGTAAACAAACTACAGGGAAGATAAATTGATAAAATAAACGATCCAGCGTGATTTCAGTCGTAATCTTTACACACGCACACATAAGCGAATGACAATTCTTAAAGAGATAACGTCGTCGAAAGTCCTGAACGTAATCGGAGTTAAATTCGAACAATCTATGAATTGCGAAGCGAGTTCGACAGGAAGGAAAAGTTCCATGGCGTGGAATGCCATTTAATCGATTCTGCGCGTCGCTGAAGTTCTTTAACCGAGCCACAAGTGAAAGTTCACGCCTCACTGGAAGTCGGTTTACGTTGATAGAAAGAGACGGAGGAAACACTCGAGATAAACGAGAGAAAGCTATCCCCTTCGGTGTCTGAACTTTGCCCCATGGAAATAGTCAGATTTTTTTCTGGTAAAATGTCTTCTTCTGAGAAAAAAAGAAAAACAAAAAAAAAGTGACTCCTCTTCCCTCTCCCCTCAAAAAAAAAAACCAAAAAAAAAAAGAAGAAAAAAAAAGAAAAGAAGAACTACGATATAATCTTTATGATCGTAGTTTGAAGAAGATCATTCAATATTCATGTCTAATTAATAATTTCATTCTTAAATCAATGATATAAACGGAAATGTAATATGAGTAAAGGGATACGTTGAAACGTACAATTACTATTTTTTACTTGTCAATATTTAATATCCAAGCTATTGATAATTGGAATTGGTTGTCGGATCGTATAGTCGATCAATATAAACGAAAGAAGTAGGTGATCAATTTACTATTATTTCTCCTATAGCTAAGGAAGAATTATCACGATTTAAAATAATATATTTTCTCGTGAAAGATATCAAATAAAGTTTTAAAAAGCCCTTTGGGAATTTTGAAACATCGTACGGGATATTATTGTCTTTTGGTATATGATAAATATTAAAAGATTATACTTTACTATAATCAAATGGTACTCAATCGACAAAGTGAAACTCTCAAGGATTACCTTAGGCATCTTTCAAGATTTTCGAGAAATATAACTAAATGTAAAAATCGAACAAAATATATCGATCAAGTGTTATCAAGTTTGAAGTTAGAAATAGATAAAGATGGAGATTGAAACCATTGGTGAAGATCGCAAGGGTTGTTCGGTGTAAGTACTTTCTGGTAGTTTTCCATCATACGAGGCGAGTCGACGCTCGTTCACGAAGTAAAATATAAGGTTGATTCTGAGCGGATAGTTAGAGCACAAGTCAAACAACGGCGTACAAAGCGCTGCAGGAGTTCCGAAGCTTTTGCGTGGGATTGCTGGAAGCGAAAGAGAGAGATAGAGAGAGAGAGAGAGAGAGAGAGAGAGAGAGAGAGAGAGAGAGAGAGAGAGAGAGAGAGAGAGAGAGAGCAAAGGAGCCTGTAGAAATGATGGTAAGAGGGCAGTTCAATGCGATATAAAACGAAAGAGATGCGAGAGGAGGTAAGAGAAAACAGAGAAAGAGAGAGAGAGAGAGAGAGAGAGAGAGAGAAAGGGACAGAAAAGAGATGTTAGGGGTTCGGCAGGTACGTAGAGATTCACTCGAATAGATTTCATTTCCTCGAGCGAGCTTTCGCTATGTTATTTCTTGAGCATGTAACTACTTCCTGAATCGAGATAGTTATAGTAGCAAAAGCACCGGGCAGCTGCGCGCGAGAACCCCTTAGAATTTCCATCCAAGTGACTGCAACCTACCTAAGTAATTAACTACCCACCAAACTGTACTTCGCTTACAAGGCTAGGGGAATCACGATGGCGATCCTACCCTTCTCCGATGTTCCTAATATCGACTAGTAGAGAGAAAGAGAGTTGAAACTAGTGAAGAACACGGTAAGAGGATAAAGATGAAAGGATGGACCTTTTGCCTTTGCTTTAATATTTCGTACTGATGGTACATCGAAGATGTTTCTCGTACGTGAAGAGATAGTTATATATAGAGAGAGAAAGAGAGAGGAAGAGAGATTACATTACGCGTATGACGGATGGTTGAGTTACAGAGTTACAAAGGGATTGTAAAAAGTTTTCTTTTCTTTTTTTTTTTTTTTTTTTTTTTTTATTATTATTTCGTATGTAAGGGAGGGGGAGGTGTGCGTGGAAGCGTATTATTCTTAAGAAAATAAAACATAACGAGTAATGACTATTGTTTTCTTCTTTATTCTTTTCAAGCTTTATCTTTAACTACATACAATACATACCATACTCATACTTTGTAGGTACAGCCCAGTTTTACGACATAACCGACGTAACCAACGAACGTGCATCGATGTGAAACTCGGCTGACGTAAATACGATTAAGAAAAAAAATTGCTAGGAAAATAAAGGGAACAGTTGGAATATCGCGGTTGAGGTTTTATGATCGGTACGGTTTATCCACTATACGGCGACTACTGTCGTAAATAGAATCGAACTGGTAACGTACATACGTGTTAGCGATCGATATAGAGAGCTAAGGTTAACAATCGCGCGTAAACTCGTATCTATATCGATCCTTCTCCTCTCCCGGCCCCCCCTTCCCTCCCTCCATCCCTCCCTACCTCCGTAGATGAACCTCTTTATTCTCTACGTACATTGCTTTGTCTTCATTTAAATCGAAACATATATATGCTTGATAAATGTGAAAAGAATTTCCTTAGATAAATGAATTTAATTGAATTTAATCGATTTACTCGTTTCATTTCATTCGAATATCTCTATAATGTGGAATATCGCATGGACATATGAATCGGTACAATGCGATTCATCTTTCGTCTTTATGCAATACGATAAGTACAACAATCTTAAAAAACGTTGACAGTTTTAATTTCGAACGAGAGAATATGGACACGAATTTCGTGAACGAGAATTGGTTTACCGTACCGAGCCTAAGCGTATTTTCCGAAAGTGAAAATCAGAGAATATCGCGTCATGGACTAGATCAACAAGTCGAATCGCGTTTGTAGAAATCGATATTGAAACGAATACTCGTTTTTAGGGTGTACGACGATTGTGCCCAACCGAATGCGGTAGTTCGATTTTTAATAGATCCCTCTATCTCCGTGATCGTTTAGCAACAAAACGTGATTTTATCTAAAAATTCACTTTTTCGATTCGCATGGTTCGTTCTTTTTCCTTTTTTTTTCATTTTTTTTTTTTTAATTTAAATATCGAACTTTTAAAAAAAAAAAGAGACAGAGAGAGAGAGAGAAAAGAAAAAAAATAAACAAACTCGTCTTTACGGTCGATGATGATAATGAAAATGGTCCGGTACGACTCGAAGAGTTTATCGATTAACTCGTTGCACGCGTTAAATGCATTTTATCAGCTAGATTTCTCGCATGTACGTACGTACGTAACTAAAAATAGGTACGCTTTCACATAATTCCTAATGACTCTATGCAATGATACGGGACGAATCACCGATGCAATTGCATTCGAACGCAAATGAGTGTCACGGAACAATACTCGCGAGAAAACATTTTGAAAGCTTCTTTATATCTTCGATGTTTTTTCTTTTTTTTTTCTTTTTTCTCTTTTTTCTTTTTTTCTTTTTTCTTTTTTTTTGCTATTTTTTTTTTTTTTTTTTTTTTTAAATATAATAATAGACCGTGGAATCGTGTCATCGATTAACCCACTTCTCCTTTACGCGGAATTTCTTTTTTATCCCATCCAATATTCCATCCGATAACTTTTAATAGCTCATAACAATAACAAGTTATTATAAATTAAGAGGAAAAAATTGCACGTCATATTTTCTGATTTAAATTACTCGAGGGCCAATGAAAATGAAAGGACGATGAACCGTTGGTTAATGAGACGGAAGGTCCATAGAATTTTCAAGATTCTTTGTGCACGGGGATAGACTTGCTATCAGACTCTAGCACCCTTAATGGTACGCGTGTTACGAGCTTTGAAAGGGCAGTAGATGAATACTATAGAAGTGTTTGAGACACCCTTCGAACCAACGAAGAAGGGTTTTACGCACAATGTGTCCTTCCTTGCATCGATCGATTTTCTTTGTCACCGTGTAGACGTCTACGAAAAGGAATTGCTTATGCATATTTACGAAGGATCGCAAATACGTTCTCTACGTTCGTTGCAGATGTTAGACGAAAGATTAATGCGAGGACAAGGAGGGATAGTCAATGAGTAAAAAAGCTTTCGAGTGCAAGGATCAACGAACCATACGAACGAGGAAGAAATTTAATGAAATTAAATGTCGTAAAGGAAGGGAGAAGAAGAAAAATAAAAAAAAAATAACAAAAAAAAAAAAAAAAAAAAAAAAGAAGAAGAAAAAAACACGCAAACGTGTTTAGATTTAAAAAGTTAAACAATTTAAAACCAATCGATAATAGATCCAAAAGCAAACGAGTTTATGATAGATTATAAAATCAATGTGCTTTTTTACGAGCTTAAAGGATAGAAACGATTGAACAATAACTTCGTTAACAGGTTAATACTTAAGCGGGAAATGAGAGAATGGAACGAAGTCATCTTTTATGATCATCAGAGGGTAGGGTCACGCAGGGAGCTTTCCAATCATATTTTACGGTTTCAATAATAACGTTAGTTAACGGTTCGTGGAGCTGCTAGCAATCAGGGTGCTTTAACGAGTTTAACGACGCAAGCGACATTTTCTCTCTCTCTCTCTCTCTCTCTCTCTCTCGTTCATTTTTGATTCTCCTTCCTTCTTTGTACACTTAACGAGCAGATGTACGATTTATACGACATCGATTGCGTCTCTTTTCGTACAATGGTAGTAGAAAACGTTGTGGCGCGTAACTCGTGATTCTATCGATCAAACATAAGAAATAATCGAAGAAAAATAAATTCTTTTTATTATATAGTTGATGTTCGGTACCTGGCGCAAGAACGAACGTTAAATCGTTCAAGGGAATATCATAGTTGCAACTAGGATTTCGTGCGTGTAATGAAGGGACCGAACCGAGCCGGGTCGGACTGAGCTTCTTTAGAGCAAAAAAGGAAGTAGTCCATCATGGCGAAATCCGTTTTAATGCCTTTTAATGACGCTCGAAATTACAAACCCGGCTCGGTTCATTATGACAGCCAATCGATATTAATACGATCAATGAAAAATATATTTCAATTTTTATCCTCTTTGAAACGCTCCTCCTACGAATTTTTTTTCTTTTCTTTTTTTTCTTTTTTCTTTTTCATTTTATTTCATCGTTCAAATTTCAACTTCCTTCCCAACCATCCTATTCGTTCCCTTTACGCTTTCGTTATTCAACGTTTTGTATCGTTAATACAATACGGCAATGTTTTTTCGACTGGACGATGTTTACATCGTCCAGTCGATAAAAATTACGCGACAAAATTTGCGGATAACGCGGGAAAAGCGGTAAATCAAGAAACCCCGTCGTTTCGTTATTCGTGCACGGCTTCGCGAATATATTGTATCTCATAGAAATACGAGAGAGAGAGAGAGAGAGAGAGCGAGAGAGAAAGAGAGAGAGAGAAAGTGAGAGTAGAACGTCCCGATATTTTCGACAGGATCGTAAATAAGCTACGGTGCAAGGATTGGTGCGTTCATCGAAATTGCGTGTCATCGCGACATGAGACTATACGACGAAAAAAAGAGTAAATATAAACAAAACGAAACACACGCGTAAAAAAGAAAAAATATATAAAAAATTAAAAAAAAAAAAAAAAAAAAAAAAAAGGAAAAAGAAGAAAGAAAAAGGGAAAAGAAAGAGAAAGGTTAACGTTCATTTATTTTCATCCAATGTCATTAACAGCACAGTACGCATTGTATCTTTAAGATTTTGTCGTACGAAGGAACATATTAAATGATAATCGAGGGAGAAATTTCTTTTGATGGAGGTAAAGGGCATATCGAAAGTCCAATCATAAATCTTCGTAATGTTGCTCGTTCGGAAGGCTATCAGGGTTTGACGCTTAATCACGGATTATTCGAATCAAAGGAATTCGATCGACGGCCTCGTTTCTGATACAAAAGAAAATCGAAAAGAGAGAAGAGAGAGAGAGAGAGAGAGAGAGAGAGAGAGAGAGGAAAGAAAGAAAGAAAGAAAGAAAGAAAGAAAGAAAGAAAGAAAGAATGAATGAATGAATGAATGAATGAATGAATGAATGAAAGACAGAAAGAAGGAAAGAAGGAAAGAATCGAAAAGGGAATAAATGGGAACGACTGAAAAAGATCCTCCCGAGCATTGTCCAGGAGTCTATCCGTCTCTAACAGGCCGTAATATCGCGTTTAAAGGCAGCGACACTTCCATGTGTCCCTCTCGGCATAACGCATTCGTGGACCCTCGTTAACGCGAAACAATGGGCATTCGGATTTCATCCAATTCATTTATCACGCGCACTCTCACGAACGGTAACTGTACGGGACGAGAAACGGAGGAAAAAAGGTAATGAAAAAATCCCAACTTGGACATCATCTACCTACTTCCATCCTCCTTCCCCCCCACCTTCCCCCCTATCCCCGCCTATATAATATTTATTCGTCGTTGACCTCTTCGTTTCGTTTTCCAAAAGAACCGGGGGTTTGCCAAGAATTCTTAATAATTAATCAAACGCTTAATCCCTTACGTTATCTCTTAACTTAACCATTCGACAACATTTTCATTTCTAATTCATACCGATAAATATGCGTTGTACTCCTTTTTTTTTTTTCTTCCTTTTATCTTAGTGAAATTTTTATTTTACCCAAGCGCGACATCGTCAGTTGAAAATAGAATGGGAGAAAAAATACGAATAACTTTGTCGTAGCAGGTAAGTACCACCACTACTATTACCATCGCTACTACTACTACTACTACTACTACTACTACTACTACTACCACTACTACTACTACTACTATTACTACTATTATATCTAATTCCTTAGGAAAGGTACTTTACCAATACGTAGAAAAGTGTGCGTGCTTCGATTACTTTGATATACTTCCGAAGTACCTTTGAAAACGTTTTCATATTACCTGCCTCGTGCAACGCGATCTCGATTTCGTGCGGCACGCAACGGGATTTCCAAGGGAGTCCGCGCGATCTCGCTGATATTGCGTTTCTAGATTCCCGAGTGGTTCTAGATGCAAAGAAACCGTTTCGCCCTTTTGCGAAAGAAAGTATAGGAAACGAGCAATTTACATCCGTGGCCGTTGAAAACTTTTTCGCCATGTTAAAGAATTTATATCGTTCGATATGTAAAAGGGAAAAAATTCATACACACGCATACACACACACACGCATATATATATATATATATATATACATACGAAGAAACGAAAATGTGAATAAGAAAGAAAGTTGAGGCGTTTAAGTAAAAGTTCACAAGAAAATTCGGTTACAGGATTAATTGTGATAAGAGAAATTTCGTAGTACGCATAACGAGGACCGCTTATCCTAATCGCGAACCTGCCCGCGACCACTTTGAACGTCTCTCCTAATACGCGATCTCAACATCGTAATAGCCTTGGTCTTGGGGGAAGGGGAAGGGGAGGGGATGGGGGGAGTGCTTATTAATAACAAGTTGCCTGAAGCATCTTCGTGGCTTTAGGGCAAAACTGCCACGCGGTTGGTTACCTTAAACGTGCCAGTCTTGATAAGAGCCGTATTAGCTGGGCCACGTAGGAGCTTAGCAATTAGTCAGGAAGAGCACGGACGTGCCAAAAAGCTCGGTAAACTCGTGCTCTTCTAGTCCCGCCCGTTAACTTCTCTTAGACTTCGGGTGTAAATCAGTAGTGTAGCCACTCAGTTTTAGCGGGACACCCGTTATACTACAGAGTTACACTCTCACACATTCAATACGTATACGAGAGTTTACCGTGCGGTGAGGTTACTTGTGGATTAATATCCCTATCTTCTCTTCGCTTCCATTCAAACCCCCTTCATTCTCATACTCTACACCATCGAGGACTGTTATATGCAGGCCTTCTCTCCTTCGTGTATGTATGAATGTATACGCCTATCTATTTGCATGTTTGTCTGCGATTTTGCATTTTCATTCTTCACCGATACACCCAAGGGTAGTCTGTAGTTGCTAACACCATTGCTGCGTCGGCAGCATGCTTCCGATTTATGGCTTTGTATATGTTATTTCGACGGTTCTCTTCATTTCTCTCTTTCTCCCTACCTCCCTCTCTCTCTCTCTCTCTCTCTCTCTCTCTCTCTCTCTCTTTCTATTCTACTATATAGATCTCCAACTTGGCCAATATTATTCCTTTCGGTTCTCTCTTACTCCATCTTCCAATACGAGAGATTATGTGACACTATAAATCGATAATCATCTATGACGATTGGAAAGAATTTGAGCAAAGCGTATAAATACGTAGATTTACAAGTTTCAATGTTCATAAAAAAAAAAAAGAAAAAAAAAGAAAAAAGAAAAAAGAGAAGAAAGAAAGAAAGTGAAAAAGAGCGATCATTTTATCTTCTACAATATTTCATCTCTATAAGAAAATATGTGTTGTTGATTTAGTAACGTATCTATACAAAACAAACCGCACGCGCGCACATACACATGTATATATATATATATATGTGTATACATATGTATGTATGTATATATGTATGTTCTACGTTACATACGTTCACAAGCGAAGCGTTCTAATCCAGCGTTCCGGCAGCTTCAACTGTCAGTGCAATAAGTCACAAATTATCCTACAGCCATTCCCTTTTCACATGGATTAGTGTTAACTCCAGTAACAAACAGTAACGGCGGCCATCTCGCGAGCGTGCGCGGGCGGCCGCTCACGGCCTGCTAATCCTGAATTCAGGAACGACGCGTTGATACCGCGAATTCCGAAAGTCCAAAGGATTTGTCCACTGAGCGGTAGGGAAGAGAGAGGAGATAGACGAAGAGTGAGCGAGAGAACGAAAGAACGAGAGACAGAGATAGAGAGATAGAGAGATAGAAAGATAGAGAGAGAAATAGAGAGAGAGAGAGAGAGAGAGAGAGTCGTGCTCGTCGTGACAAGAGCGTTTTCAATGCAAGTCTAACCACTAGGGCGCACCGAGCGTGGTTAAGTGGTTTAGGACACTGCGATCGGCAGCTCGTGGCCGTGCAATCTGCAAGCGTTTCCACGACGTGGAGTGCCGTTTATCGAGGCATTCTATTGTATTAATTTGGCAATTTGACCGAACGACGAATATGTATATATATATATATATGTACATATATGTATATATATATATATATATATATGGCGAACGTGACGTACGTGAGCCATTGTGTCTAAAAAAAATGTTTTCTTATTTTTTTTTTTTTTTTTTTTTTTTTTAATTTTTTTTCCTTTTCCTTTTTCTCCTTTTTTTTTTTTTTTTTTTTTTTTTTTTTGAAAAAAATCATCATTTTCCTCTTTTTCCTTTGTTTCAAAAGAGTAAATGACCAAATGTTAATTTAATTTTATATCATTGTAAGGACTCGAAATATTGGAGACGCACGAGGAACTGTTAGAAATCCTTTCATCTTTGAATTATCATTTCCAATCAGTTCGATTACTATTTCTATCCAAGCATGATACCGATCATTGCGATTGGCAATTATACCGTAACACGGTCCCAATGCTTCTGTCAGATACGAGACATCGTTAATTCTATACTCCCTAATAACTTCGCCGTTTGAGAGGTTAGACTGGATACGTATGTACTTATATGATTTGGTATTTACAATTTTGAATCTAATCATCTTTGAACTCGTATTTACAGATCGCATCAGGATGAGATAACAGCTCACTTGACTTTGAATAGCGCAAGCCTAAATCCAAGATTATATTTGTCCGTACTCCCGATTAGATAGTGAATTTGATAGGAGGGTTCACGAGGTTTAATCCGTCGACAAATATCAGGAACGATATTGGAGAAGATTAGAATCTCTCGTCAATGTATTCGTATATTTGTGAAAATTGTGTCGAGTATTCATTTAAAAGTTAATATCCCTTGATAAATATCGAAACTCGAATCGTGAATGATGCGTAAGACTCGACTGTATTTAAATTATGTAAGTAAAAGTGGTATAAGCTGGTAGACGGTAGTTGAGAAGTTGTTTACGTCAAAATTGCGTTCGTGAAGTTGATAGGGATCGTTGGAACTTTTTGACTTTGTCGAGAGTCAAGATGACTTGAAGTTTATTTTTTGTTGTACTTTTCTCTCTTTTCCTTTCTCTCTCTCTCTCTCTCTCTCCCTCTCTCTCTCTCTATTCTTTTCTTTTTTTTCCTTTTCCTTTTTTTATATAAATCCCGAGAAATGTTCTTTTCAATCCATTGTAAGAAAAATCTTGAAAAGGATTTAGCGATGCGAGAAAATCTAATAGGAAAAAAATACGAGGACCGATGTCGGATTATTTGTTAAGAAAATTATACGCCTCGAAAAATCTTGTATACTGTTCTCATGTCTCGGTAATCGAAAGGGACCAAACGAGGGTCGAATATTAAACGATGGTGAAAGAGACGAAACGTATCGTCAAACGTTGAACAAATATCGACACGTAATTCAAACGAGAACTGTACGAGCGTTTATATCATACGTTTCAAGCAGCGTTCATACGACGTCGGTAAAGATAGATATATCGACCGATTGTCGGTCGCTAAATCAACATTCTCATCGAGCGAGTTAATTTGTGTCAAGCAGTAGTCCGCCAATCTCTGTCGTATATACAAATATACATTTGTCAATTTGAAATGACTTCGTTTCAATTATCACGTGATTACTACTTAATAACAAAGACGAGAAGTATTTAAGGAGCATGTAAAAGTTTAAATTTCATTTTATACATCTTAAGAAATCAACGATGTTTCCCACTCGATTCCAATAATCCAACGACGAGAGAACAAGGAGGATTGTTCTCGTTTGTTCGTTCGTTCGTTCCTTTAAAGATTTCATTTCGGGCAAGTCAAAGTGCGCTTAATCGTTCCGAGTGAACGAGAATACATCGATGGAATAGCGATAAAGTGTTACAGAGGAAAAGACCGTGTTAATTTCATAATATGCATCATCGATAAGTATGTCATTTACTGTAATCTGCCAACACTATGTGCACCCGTCAGAAAGGTAGATCATTTAATTTCTAAACGGGAAAGGAGGCCAAGAGGAATCTTCTCTCTCAGCTAGATAGTAGACGCGAAGTAGCGAAGGTATCCATGACAACGCGATGACAACGGCTCTCTTAATAGTCTGGCAACATCAAAGAGCCTGTCGAGTATTAGTGTCCAGCTTCAGGAATCGAAGCTCGTTTCGAAGAGAGACGAAAGAGAAAGATAGAAAGATATGAGAGAGAGAGAGAGAGAGAGAGAGAGAGAGAGAGAGAGAGAGAGAGAGAAGAGTTATATAGATTGAGAGACAGAACCGAATATAACACGAACGTGAAAGGGGAAAAGACGAAAGCGTCGAGACGAAGGGGGATATTCGTAGTCTATGGAGTAACTGGTAGCACCCCTTTAGCTATTGATCAACGACGAGTCACCAACAACACGCCCTCTTAATTAAACCCTCTAGCAATCTGTTAGATCGTCCTTCGTCAGTGTCCTGCAAAAAGGAGAAGTACTCTTAGCGAAGATGCCATCGGGACACCGATTTTGAATTGTCTCCTTTCTTCGAATTTAATACGATTTTCTTCTTTTTCGTTTTTCTTAATCGTTAAAAAAATTTATTTTCGAAATATTTCCAATAAGATCGTCTCTCTCTCTCTCTCTCTCTCTCTCTTTCTTTCTTTCTCCTGATACCATAGGAAAATTTTTATCGGTCTCTATAATACATCGAAGTTAAATTGTGGCCCGATTTGATTCAACCTTTAAGAGAGTATCCCTTTTGAGAAAAATCACGAGGAAAGATCTTCCGCGAGATTTCGTTTTTGGTAGAAAGAGAGAAGAAGAACGTCCACGAACGTCCTCAAGTACCCTTTGGCTTTTATAGGAACTGAAAGGGACGAGAGAACTTGTGCTCTCGAACGGACGGAAGAGGGAGGAGCTTTAATAACGAGCTAAGAAAACGTGCTCTATTTCTTAGAAAGGACAAATAGAGAAAGAGAGGAATAAAAAGAGAGATAGAGAGATAAGGGGAGAGAAAGAGAGAGAGAAAGAGAGAGAGAAAGAGAGAGAGAGAGAGAGAGAGAGAGAGAGAGAGATGGAATAAGAGTTTAGTTCGTCGCGTTGGATACTCGAGATCGTCGCAGAGAGAGAGAAAGAGAGAGAAAGAGAGAGAGAGAGAGAGAGAGAGAGAGAGAATACAGTGCTCACAAAATAAAATGTTTCTCTTTCGACGAGGGAAGAAGATGTCTGAGTTTAATATTAACGGGCTGCTCCGTACCGAATTAAAGATGTTCGCCGACTCCCAAGAGTCACCCTTAATTATTCGACTTTACTGTCTCCCACTTCGCACCCTCTAATTCTATTTCTCTCAGTCTCTAACTCGCGCGCTCTCAAGGCAAAACTTTCGTGCGAGTTTCTTTCGAAGGTAAAGGAGGATAATTTTGTGCCGCGTTGATTCAGAGATGTATCTCACTTGTCTTGATGCCTTTTTCTTTTTTATTTTTTTTTCCTTCTTCTTCTTATTTTTTTTTTCTTTCTTTCTCTCTTTCTTCCTTTCTTTTTTCTTTTAATTATACCCTTTAATGATTCACAGATTTCCTCTGTCTTATTTCAACTCGACCTTTCTTCCGTCTCTCTCTCTCTCTCTCTCTCTCTCTCTCTCTCTCTCTTTCGTTTTTACTTTACCGTTTATCCGTCTGTACTATCTTGGACAAATATTTATACGAAAAATAATCGGGATAAAATCGTAAAGAAAAACATTCGTGAGAATTTCACAGGGGGTACCGATTAAACGCCCGTTTCCACGAATTCGATGCGAATGACTAATTATACCCGGAAGATCTCTCGTAGGATATATGGAACGAGAGATAGAGAGAGAGACAGAGAGAAACAGAGCGAGAGAGAGAGAGAGAGAGAGCTTTTACGAGACAATGAAGCAGTAGTTTATAGGTATGGTAGGTATCAGCATGCCGAGATACCAAGCATATCTTCCATTTCGTCGAGGCAGCACAAGAGTAGGACGATGGTGGGTGTGGTGATAGGTGGGTGGGGAGGGGCGGGGGAGAGAGTGTAAGAAGATTCTTCTTCTGTGGGTGTAGTCGAAAGTCGTTGACAGTGAAATGACTCGAAGGAAACTGAAGTAAGTGACAAAAGAGAGAGAGAGAGAGAGAAGGATAAGGAGAAAAGGATCGAGGATAGAAGGAGCAGCTGTAGGAGCAAGATGAGAAGGAGGAGGAAGAGTAGGAGGAGGGAAAGAGAGGATTCAGGCTCATTCACTGAGTAATTAGCAAGGAGGAGCCGGTAGAACGGTTTATTAGCGCGGAAAGCACCAAACGTTGCTCGTGTAAATATTCTTGCGCTATTCCGCGACGCCACCGGTAAGTTCTCCGTTAAATATCTAACCTCTAGCCGCGTAATAGCGGATATGTATGGTGTTACCAGGGTACCTAATCTTAACGACGCTAGATACCGCCAATATTTTTCCGCAAAACAGGGAAGAAAATTTTCTACGCCGGCGATGCTGATGTTAGTGCTATTCCTTCCCTCGGTACGGCCAAGAGTTTTCTCTTCTCATTTACTAAGACTTTCAACGCTTCCTCGTTCTCGGTTTCCCCTTATTCTCCCTCCAGTCTCTTTCAACCATCCACCTCTTGCCGAGATTTATCATGCGTAATTCTTTTGCTTTTTTTTTCTGTGATGAAATATGAAAAAAAAAAAAAAGAAACAATAAAAAATAAATAAATTTTAGATATCGTTATACAATGAAATGGCATTCCATCGAGAACCATTGAAATAATTTCATTTCGCCAGCTATTGTTAATTTGAAAAAAAAAAAAAAAAAAAAAAAAAAAAAAAAAAAAAAAAAAAAAAAAGAATTTTTGTATACATACATATATATATCTATTGTGTGTGTATGTATATATATATATATATGATTCTCTATTTATCAATGGTAATATGATCTTATCGTATAGTGACTATCGAAATGCAAAGCATTTCGAATTATTTTCTATACATTATTAACGATTGAAATGATCACTTCAACGGCGGCGTATCATTCAATGCATATTTCCCCACTGTAACAACCTCTATAAGCATTTAATGAATCGTTTTACTAGTAGAATTAACAGATTATCGAATTATCATTGAGGCACTCATTGAATGCTGAATGATAACCGAAGAGAGTATTTTCGTGTTTATAGGATTGGACGTTCGATCGTAACTTGGTACAATTGAATACAATTAATTCATTAAAATGAGTGTGAAATGAACCGTTCGTGATATCCTTCTCTTGAGTCATCTAAATTACTTCCTGTCATTCGAGATGTCTAAAAGACACGAAATGAAGCGCATCAGGGTGGATAGATTTCTTCCGGTGTTTCTTATAGCACGTTAACCACGAGACCGCGGTGTGAATCAACTTATGAAAGAACGACATGAAAACACGCACGCAAACGTCACAATACATTTACCAAAGTGGCGATCACGAAGTGGCAAACGCGTTTCCTCGCGCTACTTGCTTTTATAACGGACACCAGCTAAACTAATGGTCCGTTTAAACGCGTAATGAAAAACGCGTGGACCTCCCGTGCGGCCGAGCAAGCTTGCCGACACAGTAAATTGTTTTCAGCTAATTACATCGATGCTCGGGACATTCATTGCACCATTCGCGATATGTTTTTGCCGACTAAATCGTAGTTTACAACAATAACGACGGAAGAAAAAGGTAACTAGGATCTTAAGCGAAACGTAAAGAAGCAGACTATTATTATTAATCGTGAATTAATTTCTTTTTCTTTTTTTCCTCTCTTTTTTTTCTTTCATTATAGAAAAAAACATCGCTTATAAGTACTATCGTAAGTACTATAATAGTACCTATTAATATAATAATTTTCTTATTTACATATTCTTCCTTTCTTTCTTTCTTTTCTTCTGTTCTCTTTTTTTCACGTTTACTGTCGTCCATATAGTAATATAGATAGTGTAAGTCCATGTATTTGTATACATACTTACGTACGTACATACGTGGCCAATAACCTTCGTCGCGATAAGTTTGTCTCGCGTAAGACTCCTCCTTCTTAACGAGTCTATTTTCAAGTTTATTTTCCTTCCTTATAGCAACCTTTTAATCCCAGATCTAACTTTTTCTTAGAAACATTCTCCACGATCGCAAAACTGTAATTTCAAGGATAGTTCTGACGAAGATAAAAATATATTTTTTATTGCATTTGTGTATCGTAAAACTTATCGCCGTTTGTCTCTTAACTTTCTCAAAAAGGAAGTTGTATTCTCATAAAAAGAGCAAAAAAAAAGGCAAGAAAAAAAAAAAAAGAAAAAAATAAGAAGAAAAAGAAGGGGAAAGAAAAAAAGAGGAATAAAAGGAAATGTCTCGAGGAAAGAATCGATCAAGTCGAGTTAAATTCCTACCAATAGCAATTACGGTCTTCTCGCTTTTGACGTTTAGTCGTTGAAAATATAGAAAAAGGACGAAAACGAATCAACAAACTCGTCTCACCAAGTTTGACTCACTTGAAACGTTCATCATGTAAGTTTTGAGAATGTATCCGAGTTTTCGGATACGGCCAGTTGAAGAGTTCTGTAAACAACATCGCGTCCAATGGAAACGGAAGTGTCCTGCGTTGAGAGATAACTGCAAGTATCTCTGACTCTGTGTAATTGCAATGATAAGAAAAATGTGAAGAAGAAACGAACGAATTTTCCAAATGAATCATTGACATCAAACGAAAATTGTTTCTTTTTCTCTCGAAGTGTTTCCTTCCTTTTGCGTATAAGAAAAGAAAGGAACAAAATGAAAAAGAAAAAACAACATAATAAAACGGATAAAGAGAGAGAGAGAAGGGAGGGAGGGAGGGGTGGAGGGGGTGGAAAAATAACCACGAAAAAAATATTTATCGAACGTATCCTATTTATGTAATATAAATGGATTCCGGAAATTATCGTGTCGCTAGTGTAACATCGTTCGTTCATGCGAACGTTCTATAGTTAATGCAGCGTAGGAATAAAGGGGTAACTAACCTTATTCACCCCATTGTGATGTTTGACATTTGATGTTCTCCGGTGTGTACGACCACTCACATCATTGAACCTGCAAATGGAAGATTGTGTATACATGATAATGTTTTGCGATAAGATCGATTGAAGTATTTTTTTTTTCTTTTGTTAATTTTAGAACTTTCGAAGGATATAGTTATATATCGAGATGTTGTTGAGAATGAAAAGGAAAAAAAAGATTGAACGTTTAAAAAGTCATATGAGAAGGTCACCCATCATCGCTCTCTCGGCGAAAAGGGTTAAAAAAAAAGAAATTAAAAAAAAAAAAAAAACAAAAAAGAAACAAAAAAAAAAGAGAAACTTTACTCTCCAACATTTTCCAACGTGTCAGGGTATACCGTCGAGTAAGCTCCGATGAATTTTACATGAATTCAAGCCTTCTCTCTCTCTCTCTCTCTCTCTCTCTCATTGCTCGTTTTCACATGGGAGTAAGTTAATAGCAGTAAAATAGAACTTTACCGGTCGACCTTCTCGTTAAAAAGAAAGGGCGATAGGCCAGACGATACAGTTGCACCTTTCACCCTCTTTCACCACTTTGATTTAACTTATCCGAAAGTTCCTTTCGCCTCTTGTCGATTTACGAAGAAGCGTACTTGAATGTCCTCGAAGAATGTGAATGGACGTACATAGCTCGATCCATACTATCTCTATTTCCACTTCTTTTTTCCTTTTCTTTTTCTTTTTTCTCTTTTTTTTTCCTTTCTTTTCTTTCTCTTTCTTTCTTACTTTCTTTTCGATTCAAAAGTATCCTCAACGACAGGCACGTTCGGTACCGTCACGGGTGGAGTAAATAAAAGGATTTCCAAGTTTCCGCCAGGTAGAGAACTACCTTCAGGGCAATCCTTTCTCATACTCTCTTTCTCTTTCTCTCTCGTCTCTCTCTCTTTTTTTCTTTCTTTCTTTCTCTGTCTTTTTGTCTGTCTGTCTGTCTGTCTGTCTGTCTGTCTGGCTGTCTCACTCTTTCTCTTTCTACTTTTCGTTCATCTTTCCCTCTTTTCTTCTATGCGAACCCGTTAGAAGCTCCTTTCTCTGTTGGACGATTTCGAAGGAGGAGACGACGAAGAGGTACACGTACCACGTGGGTAATCGCTCGGTGAGTCTTCTTTCTCTCTTTCTTTTTTCTTTTCTTTTCCTTTTTTCTTTTTTTCTCCTTTCTTCCTTCGAACGATTGCGATATCGATTCGTTGTTTCAATAGTGCCGCGAGCTACGCGAGATATTTCTTCTGGAAACGATCAGAACGAAATAATCGTGCTCAGTCGGACAGTAAAAAGAGATAAAGAAAGAAAGAAAGAAAGAAAGAGAGAGAGAGAGAGAGAAGAAGAGACAGAAATAGAAAAATAATAGGGGAAAAATTACGGGCGGTATCTTACTAGAAACGAGGAGAACGTAATTGCGTGGAACATTTGTGGCAACGCATTTGTCTTTCCCGCGTACTACCTACAGCGCAAAATCGACCCATGTAAAAGCGCGTTCCATAGGATCTCACAAACACGTTCCAGAAACGTTTCCATGAGACTCCAAATGTCCATTTTGTGACGTCCCGTGGATCCTGTAGGAGCTTTTCCTTGCTACGGAAATTGTTCCTCTTGTCGGCCATTATACGTCCGCGTACGTTCTATTTATGCTAATGAGATTTCCTTCGGACGTTGATGCTCCCTTGGTATTTTCGTACTTTCAAAGAAAACGCGGCCTTTGAAAATAATTCGCTTTATCGAACTTCACGATCCTTTAAAAATTTATGTGTTTAAAAAAAAAAAAAAACGACGAAAATAAAGCTACTAGTTTTATTTTATTTTATCTTTCTTTTTTTCTTTTTTTTTTTCTTTTTTTTTTTTTTTTTTTTTGCTTTTCTCTTACAAATTATATTATTCTCCGAATGAGACGGAACGAAGAAATTTGCGGCGAATTGTCGTATATTCAAAAACTCTTAATAATTAAGAAAGTGACGATTGTCCTTTATACGAGAACTTTCGTTTCTTCGCAAAGTGAACGTCAATTAGTTGAACGTCGACAAAAGGCCATCAAAGTGGCAGAATATTTGACTAATGACTTTTCAAATGGTACTAATTGCTTGAAGAAGTAGGTGCGACCGTTCTATGAAAATACAACTTTGTAACGTCGTCCACTCATTTATAATCCGGTACTATTCGTAAAAGGGAACGGTCCAGAACCAAGCGTTACTTTATTTCAGTAAGGAGTGAAGCAAAGAGAAGAAAGAAGAATAAAGAGAGAGAGAGAGAGAGAGAGAGAGAGAGAGAGAGAGAGAGAGAGAGATAGAGAGGAGCAGAAGGTGGAGGGAGAAAGGAGAATTTGCCAATCGCGAATTTGAAAGCTTAACACTAGAACTTCTCGAGATCACTCTTTGGAAACTTGGTAGAAAGTAGTCTCATGAATTCGGCTGTTTCAATTCCAAGCGGAGAACGTGAGCGAAGCGGGTCGATGGATGGAGATGAAACGTGGGAGAGAGAGGGTGAAGAGGGTGGTTTTTAATATTGCAAGCTCGAGCGAACGATTTTCGTGAGTATCAACCTACACTCGAACGATCTCCTCTTCTTCTTCTTCCGTCTTCTTCCTTCTTCTTCCTTCTTCTTCCTTCTTCTTCCTTCTTCTTCCTTCTTCTTCCTTCTTTACTTTGGTGTTCCTTGCATTTTTAACTACTCACCAGTAGAGAAACTGCTAAAGATCGGACTTCTTTTCTTCATAATTTATAATAATCCGCGCTATGTTAAATCCTCGTAAGCGAAATTGTCTCACGTTCGAGCTCGTAAAAGGGACGAACGAGTACTTTGTTATTAAAAGAGGGTGATGGTTTTAAAAAGATAGTGAAACGGGGAAGAATTAAAAGTTGTTCCCAATGGGCTGAGATAAAGTATAAGAGAGAATGAAGTATTATAACGTTGAGACAAGTTTTACGAAATGTCTACTAATAATAATCGTTAAGACTTTAACAATTGATAAGAGGCCATCGCATAATCGATTAAAAACATTCTTCGAAATGATCGGACAACTGATACGGTTTTAAATCTAAAGATTTAATAACTTTGCCTTTAAAAATGCACGAGTAAATCATCGTCGAGAGATAAGAAAATATGTTTTTCGAAGGGAACTCCATCGTTATATTTTATTTTACACTTTATTTTCTCTGAATTGTCATCGGTCAGACAAGAGAAAGAGCTTTTTAAGTTTACGAATTTTAAGCTTTATTTCTTTCCTTTCTTTCTTTCTTTTTTTTCTCCTTTTTTTTTTTCTTGTTTTCCCCGACCGGTGAAGCTTTAAACGCTCGTTTTAACAATGATAACAACAAATTCAAGTTACGCTGGAATGTGTTATTTATGTAGCCACGTGTGGTTGCAGCTTCGTATCGTTATGCCAAATGTTGCGAAGGAAGGAAAGAAAGAGAAAGAGAAAGAGAAAGAGAGAGAGAGAGAGAGAGAGAGAGAGAGAGAGAGAGAGAAAGCAGGTGAAAGAGGTAGAGGGGATAAAAAAACGAGAAACCGTTGGAAACGTTAAACGCAAACAATGTAAATTCTCCAACAAGAAGAAAGAGTGCGTTCAACGGAGCGCATGGAATTCAAGCAAGGGAGGAGTATGCCTTTCCCTAGGAAAAGTATTCGTGTGAAACTGGCAGCACGAATAAAACTTTTTTTTTTTTAACCTTTGCTAATTGCGCGAAAAAAATCGAAAAAAAGAAAACAAAAAAGAAGAAAAAAAAAGGATTAAGAAGAAGAAGAAGAAGAAGACGAAAGAACAACAAGAAAAAACGAGAAAATAAAAAGGAAAGAGTAGAAAAAAAGAAGGAAGAAACATTTCGAAGATACAAGTAATCACGTAAAAATATTACTAAGCGATAAATTGTTATTAAAGTATGAGTTAATTAAATTACGACATGTTCAAACTTGGAATTTTCGAAAGATCATTTTCTTCTTGAACAATTCCTCTTCAATTATCTCAGGGAAAGTGTTTTTTTTTTTATAAACGATACCGATGGAAAATAATGGAAGTAGATGAAAAAAGAACAAAAAAAGAAAAAAAAAAAAGGAAGATGTTATTAAGCATATATCTACGTGGACGAAGAAAAGATCTTGAAAGAAGAGATGAAACGCTATTGGTCTAACGAGCGTGCTGGTAGAACGTTATACTTGCCAGAAGTAGGTATTCAGTTAACCGTGCCGAACTAATCCGGAGAAACGACCGTACGGACCGATACCTCGATATTTAGAGTTATTGCCCCCCGATCGCGGAAAGTTCCGTTTTGTACTCGTATGCCAAGAAACAGAGAGAAACAGAGAGAAGCAGACAGAGAGAGAGAGAGAGAGAGAGAGAGAGAGAAAGAGGCGGAAAAAGAAGGAGAAAGCGATGTAACACCGTTCGCTTTATTGCTACGGTCCATTAACCGCCATTTTGGTTTCACGTATATGCTCTTCGTTTGCCACGAGCCAGCTAACGCGAAAATCGTTTGCCCTGTTCTTTCTTTCTTTCTTTCTTTCTTTCTTTCTTTCTTTCTTTCTTTCTATCTTTTTTTCTTTCTTTCTTTCTTTCTTTCTATCTTTTTTCTTTCTTTCTATCTTTCTATCTTTTTGTCCTTCTATCTTTCTTTTTCAACTTCAAAAGAGAAATAAAGTATAGGGTTGAAAGAATAGGGAATAGTTGGCCCTTTAAATTCTACGAATTCGAAAGGAAACTTATTTAAAGGGAATAATTTGCAAGGGGAGAAAAGGATGCCGCGATATATTTTCTCACCCATAAAGGGCAAAACTTTTGCGAAAGATAAAAAGAGAAGGAAGAATACAAAAGGGAACGAAGGCGTTAGTAATCCGAATGAAAATACAAAAGGAACGTGTTCGATTTAATACGAACAAAAAAAAAATAGAAAGAGAGAGAGAGAGAGAGAGAGAGAGAGAGAGAGAGAGAGAGAGAGAGAGAGAGAAAGGAAACTTTATTCATCTTGCTTCCAATTCTACTTGAATGGGAATTGTTATGACATTGTATTGTTATTGATATTATGTACAAGAGAATTAAACGTTCATTCGAAGCTTTAAATCGAGTGTTCCTCTTTTTTTCTTTCTCTCTTTTTTTGTTCATTTTTTCTTTTTCTTTTTTTGTTCTCTCTCTCTCTTTCTCTCTTTCCTCGTTAATAATTTCTCCTTTTCAGATTTCATTGGCCATTAAACCAATAAAGTATATCGCTTATATTCCTTTGAGAATTATTATAATTATAAGAAGATGAAAAAAGGCGTTCGATCGAATCAATCGATCGAATCGAATTTCGATCAACGTTATAAACCTCAACGGATGTAGTTAGACTTAGTTCCGAGTAGACTTCCGGCGTTAAATTTTTATCACGAGAGTTTGATAGAAGTTTGACGGTAAACGACCGACTACAGACGAAGCCTTCCCCCCTTTAAAAGTAAGTTTGTAACAAGATACGTGTTCGTGGAACATGGTTTTAGTCGGCTCGCCTTTCATCGCCATATATTCAACGGTGAAAACTTGAAAATTTTGTGCACACGTGCCGTTAGCTCGACAGCACGAACGTTATTGCCTGTCAATTCTGTTGCATACGAGAGAGGGGGCCCCGATCACGTGTTGCTCGGATCTTACCCCGACTCGTTTCTCTCCACTCGTGTATTCTCTTGACATCGTCGAATAACTGTCGACGACCACGTGTTCTACAGTAACTATGTATATATATATATATATATATATATATATATATATATATCTTAAAATTATGTATTTATCAGAGACATAGTATATTCTCTATCTATGACGTTATTTATGATTTATCGATCTTTTTCATTTGATTCGATCGAAATTGTTTCTTCCATTGCAATTTATTTAACGTCGAAATGTTTAACATCGAACGGGAGGTTGTTAAAGGAGAAAAGAAAAAAAAAAGAAAAGGAAAAAGAGAGAAAAAAAGAATAAGAGAGGAAAAAAAAAGGAAGAAAAAAGAAAGTGAAAGATATCGAATTCGATTTGATTAACAGAACATAATACAATAGAAATCTTTTCTGATACGTTCGAATGTCATGGATAAAGAGAGTTGTCGAAACCCTGTGCCGTAGGCTGGAGAAATGATGAAAAAATACCGACCAATGAAAAATATCTCTCATAGTCCTCGTCTTTCGTCCTTGTCGTCCGTCGTTTCTGGATAGCTGCCGGTGCTGCTATTTCCGTCGAGTTGGCGATGGGGTGACAGGGAAAAGGGAACACACAATGGCGTGGGCGGCACGAAGCCGCTAGGGTAACAGACTTGGCCATTCGGCATTACGAATGTAATTTATTTTACTTCACCTGCGATCCTTATCGCGAGCCCCGAGCTTATTTAAGTGAGCACCGTTCCAATAAAAGGGACTACACTTGAAAGAGTCAAGCGCCTATACCGATAGAATAGGAAAAAGGAAGCAGGGAAATCCTGTTGGAAAAAAAGAGAGAGAGGGAGAGAGAGAAGAAAAAGAGAGAATTTCTTTCTTTTTTTTCTCTTAATAAACCTTCCTTCCATGCCGTTTAATTCAAAAGGACTTTCTCTAGCTTACGTTCGTCGATCGTTATCCTAACAGTACAGTCCGTGACCACCGTCGTCTAATTATGATCCTGACCGTCATCGCTGTCTGGTCATTATGGTAACGCGATTACCAAGTCGTGAGGTAAGCGTTATCGCGATATATCGGATAATAATCATGCACTGGTCAATTATTAGCACGACTGAATTACGAAAATGTATATATGTACATACATACATACATACATACATACATACATACATACATACATACATACGTACATATGCGTATCTAAATGTATTATACTTTGTTTAACACAGGTACTAAGACCATTTCCTTACGCTTGCTCGTTGATAAGCCACTTAGACGATATATCGTTAGGCGTCCAAGCAATTAAGCCCATCTAGGTAAATTAAGAAACTTATTTTTAGTATATTTATATCTTAAGTCACGATATGTCTGACTATAGAACGATCGTAACTAATGTCATTTTGTGACTGTACCTACCGATTTGTCGCGACTAAATGATTTAATGTTTAGAGAAATTCATTAATCATCTTATTCGACCGTGCTTGAATTCATTTGCATAGTTCACGTCTTGAAATGCTCGACGGACGATTAAGTTAGAAATTGCTTACCCTTTGAGCTAAGTTTCTCTACGACAACGAAACGATGTGGTTAAGAGGTTAGATAAAGATATCCATCCAAAAGGGGGTGGATCGTTTGTTGGTTGGTTGGTTGGTTAGTTGGTTGGTCGCGTGACCAGCCCCACCTCTATTCTCCCTATGTCCGAGTAGTTTTTCCTTTTTGTTGAATACGTACAAAGACATGATCACGCAAACGCTACTATTCCAATTAGGCCCGACGTGAACTCCATCGAACGACCTTTCTATATTTTCTATACAATGGAAGAAAGAAGAGACTCATATACATTTTCACATTTGGAATTATCTATCGTTCATTTGCATGCAACCATGAGTTTTCCAGTGATTTGTTAAGCACGAACGTAATATGAAAAAAAAAAAAATATATATATATATATATATATATATATATATATATATATCCTACGTATTCGTTGTTTGGGACATCGTAGTAAAAAGAATGTTTTTTCTTTCTTTTTTTTTCTTTTTTTTTTTTTTCTTTTTTTCCTCTTTTTTCATTCTCCGATAAACAGTTCGATATTGCCGAACTGTAAATACCAACCGATACATTCCTGGATGAAAATCTTCATTCTAAAAAAGCAATAATAACTTGTCCTATTTATTTAAGAACATATTTTGAAATGTCGAATCATCGAACAGAAAAATACGACCTATTTTATTGTAATAAAAAAAAATATATATATATACACATACGTTAGAAAAGTAACGCAACGTATGCAAAGTAACGTATATTTACTTATTTCATGGAATATCATTAATTTCTATATATCAAAGTAGAAATGAAGAACGTAGAATCATTATGATAGACGTAAGATTGTCTTCTTTATGCTAGCGCGAATCTAAGAAGAGATTGAGGACAGATTGCATCTGAAAGATAGAAGAAAGGACATAGGTTGGATGAGCACCCGCTGATATTGCGAACGCTCGAGTAAAATACCTTTCCCTCTATGGTTTGCGTGGGTGGATGTGCTTCCGAGCACCGAATCACGCTTCTTCCCTTTCATACGTGCTTTCTCGAGCCGTGCGACTCGGCAGATAGAACGTTCGCCCCCATGACCGTGCGCCACTGCTTTATGACGAGCCTCCAGTCATGCAACCAAGATTATCTCCGGTGGAGAGAGCAATAGCTTTTAGAAAGGAAGAGACGAACGACCTGAAGGCGGCCGTATCAAGAAGAACGAAGAATAAGGGATGGAAGACGGGTCGGTCGATAGCATTCAGAATCTACGATAACGTAAATGTTATCAATGATGGCTCATAGCATCGAATTGTGAAATAAAAAAATAAATAGAAAAATAACAAAAAGCAAAAAAAAAAAAAAGAAAAAAGAGAAAAAAAAAAAGAAAAAAGAGAATAAAAAAGAAGGCAATCATCTACGTTTCAATCGTTAAAAAGCATGTCAAACGAATTTATATTTCTTCAGTGGAAACATATATGGTAATTAAAATCGACGATATGTCCGGGATACGTTTATTAATAATAACTAGATATCTCTTGTGTATCGATATGTCAACGAACAAACGTAAGGGAGGACACGAACATGATAAGGTTCATGATTTTAACCAATATTTGTTGTTAAACTAAAAACCAATGAAAACGAATAGGTACGTAGGTGTAATAGTCGAAATATCCTTGACAATACTTTATCGGCAATTTAATTAACGGATCGATTCTCTTCGTGATTAACGCTAACGTCACGATATATTTGTTAAAATAATTAAACAAGCATGTTTCCATATAATACACATTGGAACGAATTTTAGTGTTGTAAAGCGTATATCATTCTCGTTTCATTTTCAACCCGCATTTATACGTACATGGAGGCATATGTTACATTTCTCGTTTAATATCGAGTATTCTACGTATTATCAAAGGTTTTTACGTTCCGGTGACATAAACCAACAGACAGAAGAGAGAAAGGGGAAACGTTCTGCCGTTGAAACGAAAGATTTACAATGCAACTGAAAGTTCTCTTAACGATGAACTATTAAAAATAACGATGATTAAAGCGAAAAGAAAATATAAATGGGTTGGACAAACATAAAATAAAAATAAATGTATATTAAATCTTCAAAAGGTATTCACCGGTAAGATGGATCAAATATGCAATTATCAAAGTCATACACACCTGTATATGTATATATATGTATATACATGTAAATGTATTTAGAATCGTAGATATGCTCACTCACGAGGCATAGGCATTATCAGAGACGTTGTCAAGCCAACCAAAGTGCATCTATGTATATGTGTTGCATCAATCAGATGGTCTCGCTTCCATGCTACCTACGCAAATGTTGATGATCACCTCGCCTTGAGTAATTACAACGGATGGAACGTGACGTTCTCGCTTTATCGGACCTTGCATTGTGGTTACCTATGTCGTAAACCGAACGTTGTGTCTAGGCTCGACACAGTGTCTACTGGTATCGTTAGGTCTTGTCGATCTTCCCATAAGATCTTTTGTATTACGTTATGATCTTCTATCGTGACAATCGTATAAAACACGTCACATCAAAATAGATTATAAGACATTAATTCTAAAATATCAATGAACATAGAAAGACATTCGACGAACGCGAACGTTCATCATATCAAATGATTTCCATTAAAATTAACGTTAAAAAGCCAACGACGAACAATAGAATCGAATTAAGTTCAACGATGTAATTCACTTTCGACAAGAACGACGACATCATAGTTCCGACGTCATAGGTTCTCCAACACCGTCTCGCAATTACGATCGTTTCCCAAAGCCATCGACATAACTCTCGATTTATCTTCAGGCTCAGCCGTAAAGGAGGATCGGTAGCTGGTGGTAAGAAGAGAGAATGGAAGGGGTGCTCGCGCGCTCGCGGCGATAATCGTCGACTGATAAAGAAGAATCACGGTACACGCTTTTTCCATTCACCTTCCTTGGCTCGCTTGCTCGTTGACTTATTATTATTATCATTAGCATTATATCCATGCAGCTTACCCTCTGTGTACATTTAGAAGATTAACGTCCCTTATCTTGTATATTTTCTACGGAATAGTTTCATTTCGCACGTACACCAAGACGTAGTTACATCAATGGGGGCGGTTTCTGGGTCCCTTACAAGGCACTTTCCTGACCTGGCTAAGGAGAAGATAGGGAAGAGAAGGAACGCGTGGAAAGGAACGAGGAAAGAGATGGAAGAGAAAGAGGGGAAGTGGAAGAAGAGGGCAGCTACAAGAGAGTCGAGGGTAAATGGTCTCCATTGTACTTTTAAACGCCCCCGTTGCCGTCAGCCTCGAACGTTCAGCGTTCCAAACCACCTTCTCATCCCTCTCTCACTCTCTCTATCTCTCTCTCTTTCTACTCCTTTTCCACTCTCTCTCACCGACCATCTCCTCGTCCTAGCCGCCCATCCAGTCCTTCGCGATTATTCAGCGATGACAAACGACTGTCCCATCCTTACGCGGGGGTTGCTTGCATCCACTTTCAACCTTCGTCGACCTTACAACCCTCCCTCCCACCTTTAACGACTTTAACTCACAAATCACTACCACCATTTCATCCTCACTCTCCCTCTCCCTCTCCCTCACCCTTGTCCTCTTTCGTGGCCTTGCCTTCCCACGCTTTTCTTCTTATTTTTAATTCTTCTTTTCGTCTCATCCCCTTCTCTCCCTACTCTCTTCCTCTCTCTCTCTCTCTCTCTCTCTCTCTCTCTCTCTCTCTCTCTCTCTCTTTCTGTCTGTCCTTTCTCTCCTTTCATCTCCACCCATCTTTCTCCGTAGAAGACAAATTGGTGGAGGACGTAGCGAGTCGTGACAATAAGAGGGAAATGAGAGGGGATTGCAAAAACACGAGAAAAGAAGCCCATAGGCATTGGGTGTTACAGAAAAGCAGCCGCTTGTTCGGTTAAAAAGAACAGAAGGTATCGATGATTAACGGTCCCCATTTGACGATGCTCTGACGTCGCAATAAAATTTGATGATCGCAATTATGCATTATTTAGATATACATATGTATGTTCCACGTATGTACGTTAATCATTTTTTTAACGATATTCATAAAAGCCCAATAACGTAATAACATATATATACATTTATGTAATATATATGTAAATTACATAAATATATATTTATGTAATATTAAAAGACAAGAATTTAGTATAATTAAAGGAACTATGGATATCGATAAATATAATTATATCTGAATGAAATCGATCATATATAAATAGAAATAAAACGTTGTATGACATAATTATCGAACTAATTATTCCTTGTTAGTCACTATTCCGAAACTGTTCTTCGATAATACTGGACTACGTCAAACAATATTGATCAACGTTGAACTTCGATGGGGGAATAAGGTATCTTCCCTTCTCTTTGTAGCTCTCTCTCTCTCTCTCTCTCTCTCTCTCTCTCTCTTTCTCGCTCTCTCGCTAGCTCTCAGGATTGTATTTTCATGCTAGGCGAGTAGGTGAACGCTCTTAGTAGTATAGGCGTCTATCCAACGTTGATTCCGCAAGGGAGATACGCCAAGGGTGTGCCTACTTAATTGCAGCGTTTGATCGTGGCATTGGCTTGGCAAACTCACCGTCCTACACTTTACGATGCTTACATCGACGTGACTTCTCTCTCTCTCTCTCCTCTCTCTTTGTTGTTTCCTCTTTCTCTCTCTCACTTTCTCTCTCTCTCTATCTATCTATCTATCTACCTATCTATCTATCCTTGGCTCTACTACCGCTGGTCAGTCCGCTATAAACTAACATTGCCTGCAATGGCTTGACTTTGGACACGCAGGGGTGCTTATGAATTCCGGTTGGTGGTAATTGGCGAGTTATCTTGCAGCAAAGACCCGCTTTAGATCACGCATAAATGTTATCGACCGACCTTATAACCTCATGCGTTTGTTTTATGGGACCTTCAACGGCCAGATTGTCCGCAACAAAGGAACAATTTTCAGCATGGTAACATCGCTCTTTCAACGTTGATACTCGGCTATGAAAGTTTCATAGGTTCGTTAAAATGGATGCACGATAATAATTCAGAGATTGAAAAGAGGAAAAGGTTAAAATATTTATGAAGAAGGATTTGGAATTGATAATTGATAGTACGTACATAAATACGTAAGTTTTCTTTCTTTTTTCCTTTTTTTTTTTTTTTCTTTTTAATGAAATAATGGAACGTCGCTGATCCATAATATATTCATTGTTTCATTGAGAATCAGTAATAACGTACGAACTACCGTAAGACCGATTGGAGTCTCACGAATAAAAAAAACACAAGTACATTTATGTTCATAGCTGGTTTTCATGCTTGATCAGAATAATTTTAGAGTTCAACGGTGAGATATGAATTGTAAACGTGAGAAATTGGCAAATGTTCGTATCTAATAAATGATAAGAGGAAGAATAATGACAGTATTTCCATTCTTCGGTATTTTGCGGGTAACGTAAGTCCTATTGGACTGAATGAAACGAATCGATAGATGAAATTGGGTAAACTTCGAAAAGAAAGAACGATAATCGTCGACAATGTCTGATTTTCATTTCGTTTTTAGTTTTTAGAGTGTATTACGATACACGTGGATTTTATCAAGAGATAAAATATGTAAAAAGAAAAAGAAAAAAAGTAGACCCTATTGTGAAACTTATACGACGTAAAGAAAATCGAAAGATCCATTTTCCATTGGAGAATAGCCCTCTCTATCGGTCGTCCATCATCGATCGGTCATACGTTTACTACGAAGATCGAGGATCAATATGGTCAGTTAGAATTTCGAAATCTACGACGGCTACATTTTCTCCGGAAGTAACGTAGACAGAAATTGTGGGATAGCTGACAGGTCATCGTATAGATATCTATCCGTTCTTTAAAGAGGATAGATAAATTTTTTGACGTTCCATTCGAATCGACGAACAAAATGGTTATTTGTCAGATAAAGAGAAAAAAGATAGAAAATAGTCAAGTATATAGACAGGAAAAAAGTCTATAAAAAGACATCCCTACAAAATATCTTGATCGATAGGTTTCATTTTCTTCATTCTCTTCTTAAAAAATTCTTTTCCTTCTTTTTTTTTTTTTCTTCCTTTTTTTTCCTTTTCTTTCAACACACCCTACCAACCAACGATCATATCTCAAAATTAGCATGCGGCAAAGGGGAAATGACAGTTTCGGCGTAACTTAGTGTGTGTATACATACATACATGTACACACACATACACACATACATACACATATATATATATATATATATATATATAGCGATTTGCTTTTTACAAGAACCGGGTGTGTTTAGGTGCGTCGTGATCTAGACGGTGGGAAAGTGACAAATTACTCGAGTTTATCCGCAACCGCCCACTTTTAAAAGGACACGGGTCCGTAGACGGAGACAGCCCGTAGCCGCAGTATCAAGCTGAAGGGGATACAGGGAAGAAAGGCGAATGCCGAAGACTAGAAGAGCCCCTACGGCATTCCTTTACCGTTCATCCATCATCAAACTACGGCGACAATACTTACAACGTCCTTCCGTTTCTACGAGGATTTCGTATCAAGCTAAGGGTCATTTTGTCGTCTCTCCAAACAAACTAGTCTATAAAGCATTCAAAGCTTTTGCCTTTCGTTCTCTCATCTCCTTCGTTTCTTCTTTTCTACATTCCATACTTTCTTCCATGTCTTCTTACTTCCTATTCGGATATCGATCGTCTCATTTCTTCTAGACGATGGTACAAGTGCCAGCCAAAAAAGGCAAAGAAAAAGAAAAAGAAAAAAAAAAGAAAAGAAAAGAAAAGGAAAAAGAAAAAGAAAGGGGGGAGTGAAAAAAAAATTATTCCTCGCGGTTTTTCCTACTCTGCTGATCCTACCTAGCGTCCGCGTATTTTTCGAACAGCTGAGTTCGAACGCGGAGGAAAAACATCGACGCGGATAATAAATCTGACATCCTGCACCATCCATCCATTACTTACGGACCAACGACTGCGTACGCAGAGGTCGATTTAGAGCTTGTTTGACGTTCGCGGGAGATCACCGAAGTTAGGGTGTGGTGAGGTTGGCTTGGGTTAAAGTATAGACGAGGGAGACAGAAAGAAGGAGACAAATGAATGCTTTAAGACAAAGCTTCGTAAGGCGCGATCAATTATCAAAGATTTTATGCCGTGCTTTTAATGCGAATGAACATAAATCACCGGTAGCTCGCTTGAAAACATACATACATACATACATACATACATACATACATATATATATATATATATATATATATATACTCAGGCATATCGTGCAGTATGTTCCCTTGCGGTGATATATCGTTGGAACCTTATTTTCATCATATGCCTCTCTTTTTGCCTCTTTTTCCTCTTTTTCTTTTTAACCCCCTCCAAACTCTCTATCTCTCTCTCTTTCTCTCTATCTATATATTTATCTCTCTCTCTCTCTCTATCTCTCTCTCTCTCTCTCTCTCTAAAGAATTTCACCGCATTCGATCTGCATATTATTTGCGTTCATTTAATATTTAAATATGTAAATCCTACGACTATGGTAACTCTATCGAATCTCGCGAAAATCTAAAGCGCTTTGCTGGAATATTTGTTGGAATATATATATACGTATGTACGATGTTCTAACGATAAGGAATTTTCCTATCTATCCTAGAATAGATTTCTCGACGTTGGTATCGTTATCGCCAGAGACCGACGTTAACGTCAGGAAAATCGTGAGATTTTCTAAGGAGAAAATCGTTGTAACGTCGATGGAGATCCACAAAAGAAGACAAGAAGGTCGAAGCGATGGAAAGGCCGTCGTTTCTCTTGAATGTCGTT
>NC_140812.1:10742500-10770000 GCF_050613455.1 Vespa mandarinia | reverse complement strand
GAAAATGTTTTGCTAGGGAAAAGAAAAAAGAAGACGGGGGAAAAAAAAAATAGAAAAAGAAAGAACAGAAAAAAAAATAAAAAAAAAAAATAGAAAAATAAAAAAAAAACAGAAGAAGAAAAGGAAGGAATGCGTGAAACGACGAGTGATTTAAGAGTCATTGCAGGCCGAACGTTTGAACGAAACGCGAGCTATGATAAAGCAACAGACAAAGCGAGTCTTTTCACGGCAATTGTTATCCACAATGAAAGCCCTTGATTGTACTTGGTACTTGAAAGCCGGTCGATGTGGACAACGATCGACGATTCGATAACATCTCTGATTTCTTCGATGACGTGAAGCCAGACACGCGTGAATACCTCACACCTATCGACCTACCGATATCTACAGCTATATATATACATCTCTCTCTCTCCCCATTTACATGCGCTTCCCCACGTCGGAAATCAATCGAGCCCAGCGAAATTTGAATATTCAGACCTTTTCCTGATCTTCCCGTTCAACCCTTCGATATCTCGACGGTATGTATATCGCTTATCTATCTATCTTAACACGTAGGTGTAGACGTAGTATCCTCGTATTTTTGAATTCGTTCTTGAGATCAGGCTTACCATCTCGTAATCCCTTCTTTTATCATCGTTATTCAGTTCTAATGGCTTCGAGACTGAAAATCCCGCGATTGACAGACGAAGATAGAAGGACGAAAATTGAAGGACGTGTCATCGTTCTTATTTCGATAAGGGATAAAACGACGATAATGTTTAACGCGACATTGAGAAGGAAATAAGAGAAAGATAAAAGACTGGTTAGTAGCGCTCAGAGATTAAAAGGATGCCTAGGTAAAACCACGATAGTTTATCCCTCCCTCTTCCCGCGTTAGATAGAGATTCTCCTTCTCTTTTTCTTCCCTCGTTGCTTGCTCTAAAACCTATTCGCTTCTTCCATCTTCTCCTTTCCTGCTCTTTCTAACCGGTAAGAGCTGGCCTCAAGCCAAGGAAGAGCAATATTGTAGTACCAACCAAGCCGGGGAATCTCGTGACGCCGACCTGCTGGCATTCTACCTAAGTCGCGAGCCAAGTATGTGTACGTGTACACACTTACACATGTGGTTCTACATATAGAGATACGAGGGTAATATATATATATATATATATATATATATATATATATATATATATATACATATGTATATATGTATATATAGATACAAACATCTATAAAAGATGTATACATATTAGTATACATCTTTTATATTATATATACATAATATATATGTACACTATATATAATATATATATATATAATATAAATAATATATAGATACAAAGAGGTACATAAGAGGATGCATAAGGTAACACGTAGAACGTGGAGAATGTACCATACTGTCTTACTTACTAAGCACTACCACAACCAACATACAACATTGCCGGCAACCTCCCCAACCAACCTGATTTATAACCTCGAGTCTAATATACTGTTTTAAAGGCGACGTTGTCGGAGAGGAATCTCGATGGATGTCGGAAAACGTCCTCATACGCGATACCGGAAGTCGGCCGGGCTTTCTCTCTCTCTCTCTCTCTCTCTCTCTCTCTCTCTCTCTCTCTCTCTCTCTCTCTCTTATTTCATCGCATGTTCATGAAGATGCTTCCCAGAAAACCGTTATCGGTCATCGCATGCATTAACGCACGCACATTGTACATAGGGTTTTTGAACTGTCGTGATACTAACAAAACGGATTTATTTTTTCAATGGGAAAAATCGATCGAGTTTCCATCTTGAATAGTCTCGAACGAGAATCACTGGTATCTTTGGTGTTCGTAAATGTGTGATAAAAGAGGATTAATTGAATGACACGGTGTATCGCGAGATTAGAACAATAGTTCGTTTCATATATATATATATATATATATATATATTTTCCTATAAGACAGAAACTTAGTACTAGCGAAGTAAGTAAGTAAGTACGTATCTACTTGGAAAGTAGGAACTTTCGTAAGGAACTTTGCGTAGTCGCTTTCAAATTTGACGCTTATTGTTTGATCAATGTAAATCTGTTTTTCCTCCTGTAATGATAAAATAGGATTAGGGATGAAGATTATTCCACTTATTCTCAATATGTATATATGTGTATATATATATATATATATATATATATTTATATAGGAAAAAAGGGAAACAGAGAATAGTGAAAATTCGTGATCGTACGTTCGAGATTTTCGAAAAAGAAACTGGATTTTCTTTCGGTCGGACGGATTTCTTTTTCGATGGGCTACGTTTTATAACACTTCCTCCTATCCCTCCATTCTCTTCCTATAGAAAATAGAAAGGTATCGTTCCAAAAACTCATCGCAAAACGATGTTTATTCTACTCACAGTTTCAAATATTTTCTTTTTCGATAATATACGAAAATGTTTAACATAGCACGTGAACGGCCAGTTCTTTCACGCTTTCACAGCGCACAAAAGCGAGATAGGAAACCGGTTCATAACTCTTCTGTTTCCCAAGTTTAAATTGCTCACGCTCGACGGTGCGGAATCGATATCGTTTTACGACGGACGACGCCTGCCAACGCGTAGAAGCTTTTGAATTTCGTCAGAAATATTTTCTAAGGGGGTTGGGAGGAATATAACTCTGATATTATAGAGAGATAGATGCGACCACGTACCTACGTATCTACATACGTATGTACGTATTTATATTATCGTATACGTACGAGCTAAGCACGAAATTGAACGGACGAATTCGTAGGAACGTGTATTCAACCAGTTTCTACCCTTAAATTGACATTTAACTAGCAAAAATGGCATAAAATGAAAACTTTTACGAACAAATATCGAATGACATTTTTGAAAATGTAAATATGACTTGATTGCAAGAACGTACGAACTTAAATTTATTTTTATCACGACGATTTCATTTTCTTTTATGAGATCGCATTTTTGTAAGTTCATCGACAATTTATTTTTCCTTCTTTTTTTCTTTTCTTTCTCGTTGATTCTAATCAACGAGCTAATAGTGATTGAATGAAAATCATTTCTAAATTCTTGTTGATAGATCTATCGTCACTTAACGAAGTACCATTTTCAATGCGTCAGTTTTTAAAAGTGCGTAACGAGAAAAACGATGAGAATGAATTTAAAACGAGTGCATAATAATCAGATACATCGCTCGAACTTTTTAATTGGCCCGTAGGTATAACTTCTAGGATAACTTAAATTATACCTTTCGAAGTTTAAATTACGAGTTCAAACGAAAATGCTTTGGGAGTATAATTACAAGATGAAATAAAATCTGGAAACTCGGGGAGCTTTTTTTTTTTATTTTGTTTTTTTTTTATTTTTGGTCCTTTTTCTTTACCTTTTGCTTTTCTTTTTTTGTTTTTTTCTTTTTTTTTTTTCTTTTTGGTCTTCCAACATCGACTGTATATGATCACATGTTTCTTTCTTTCACGTGATAACGTTATAAAGTATGCGAAATATGCGAAGACTCAGCAACTCTTTTAAACAAAAGTGCTCGCAACTATTTCCCACAATATTTAAAAATGAAAACTTCAGTACTAGCTTGCAGCAGTGTTGCTTGCGTTTATGTTGGGAGTTTTTAAAATTCTCTTTCTCTCTTTCTTTCCCACCTCCGGTCCCCCCCCCTTCCCATCTCTCACTCTCTCTCTCTCTCTCTCTCTCTCTCTCTCTCTTCATGTTTATGCCCAAGTTCTTTATACAGTCACGAGGCACGAATATTTATTAAAAAGAGCGAGCTCAGCGAAAAAAACGGCAAACTTTTAATTCGGCCCAAGCATGAATTTTGCGCAAAATTACGCTATGGTGTATATTATCGAAAAGTTCGATAATAACGCAACCTGCCAATAAGTACTCCCACCTAATTAAAGCAACCTATCGAAATATCTATTTGAAAGTTTTCAAAAAGGAAGATAATAATCGGTTCGTTTGTATGGGTGCGCGCGCCCTTGTACATACAGAAAGGATAAAAGACTTCGTAATGAGAGAAGGAAAAGTCGTCTTTCACCCCTTCGTTTTTCGAGTTTAAATGACCGTACCAAAAAGAAAATCGATATCTCGTTCTCTTGACGGGACGAACTCGTTGAAAGAGTATACTACTCGACACGTACCTCTATCTTTTTCTTCTTTTCTTTTGTATTTGTGAAAACGTTCTACTTGCGTCTCTCTCTCTCTCTCTCTCTCTCTCTCTCTCAGTTTTCTTCCACTCCTCATACCTTTTCCCTTTTTACGTGAATTTCGAGCGCACATTATTATTCCTACACGTTTCATCGGCTATTATTTTCTGCCAGTTCCCCAATAGTTCTGATCCCTTCGATAGTTATTTCGACAGTAACCAACAATTATTACTTTCGTTCTTTTTTCCCTTTTCAACATGTTCGTTAACTCTAAAAGCATTCAATCGTTTCTTTTTTTCTCAAAAACGAAAATACCGTACGAAGTTCGTTCCCTTTTTAAAAGTCATTTTAATCCTCGTAATTAAAGGGAGTACGAAATTTTTCATAAACGTCGAATATGAAAACAAACAAAGACAGAGAGAGAGAGAGAGAGAGACATAGTAGAAGGGATCGAGATTGTACCTCAAAAAGGACGAAACTCGTTGCGATAAGCATCGTGCCATCGGTCGAACGATAAATCGATACAAATAATCGTTCGAAATGAATATGCATGGACTATAGTACTGTGGAACTAAAAGGGAGGGAGGGTGGGTGGGTGGGTGAAGCATAGAAGGGATGAGAAATGAAATTTATGGTCGATGCCTGGAGCGAGCGCGGTTGCCGTATCCGATGGCGCTTAAGCGTTAAATGCAGAATTTAAGCCGACAGACGTAGAGCTCTGGCAAGGATAGAAACGTGGTAGCGTAGCAATACGGAGCTCGTTTGAGAAGCTGCCTCGTCGGAACGCTACTTGGAACGAAACTCAGAGACTGGTTAAGCTCCGCGCACGCAGTAACCACCCTCGAAAGCTCGATGCGAAAGCTCGAACAGGCAGATGCCACGAAACCTAGATGTCCTCGTAAACACAAGCTCTATCTTCCGATTCCGCAATCACTTTATTATTATTATTATTATTATTACTACTATTATTATTACTATTATTATTATTATTATTATTATTACTATTATTATTATTATTACTGAAAATGACACGCTCATATCGAACGGCTTTTCCTTACTAGAAATAACATTATTAAGATGTAGCAGAGCACTCCAGGGATCTATATAAGAGGAAGAAAATAGTCGATAAGAATAGTATGTTTCCGAGGCTTTTGTATTATCGTATTCCAATCTCGTTGTGGTATTTCTTTATTATCGGAAAGATTCTTTACGTGACTCCTCACCGTAGCTAAATTCAAAGAATTTCATATCCTTATAAGATCGAAAATTTTTTGCTATCGACTTGAGTAAAGTATCTATTATTCGTTAATCCACAAACAGGGAGAGAACAGTCATCGAGCTAATCCAAATGTCAATCGAAATCGATGGCATTCGTTAAGTAATATAATTTCAGTCTAATATCATTTTCGTGCCTGGGCACTTGTTCTCTCTTTCTCTCTCTCTCTCTTTCTCTCTCTCTCTCTCTCTCTCTTTCTCTCGCTCATTCGCTCGCTCTCATGATTTTGGCATCGGTGCAGATAGCCACGTACTGGCCACCACTTGTCCACGATAATATGATTTATCTGCCCGAATGTTTCGTACCCGCGAAACGGCTGGGACGATAAATATCGACAAGCGGTTCGTTGAATAAATCACAGGACGATAGTACCGGAAGCTAGACTATGTACCACCGCGGACGTTTCCGTTCTTGCTCAAAATGGATGGAAAAATCGTAACTCTGTGCGACAGTACCACTCGAATCAAAGAGAATTACTTTTGATCAGGTCTTCGACGACGACGACGACGACGATGACGACGACGATGACGATGACGATGACGACGACGACAACGACAACGACGACGACGACGACGACGACGACGACGACGACGATATCGTCTAGAATAGTAAAACGATTGTGTCTGTGTATGCGTTTACTCTCACAGCCACCCCTTTCTGCATCCACCGAACGAGATATAAACGCGAGGGTAGAAGAGAACGTGCGGTCACGCGAGACTCCCGAAGATTTACACGTTCATTGTTCCCTTTAAATTCGGTAATGAATTCGGCAGAACAAAGCTGTTAATCTTGCCGGCCATTGTCGAGACTTCTAACGCTTAAAATACGCGAAATTATGGGGAAACTCTTGGCTCCCACCTTCGCGAAAGACATCTACGCGGATGCTTTTCTTCTTCCACCCCGATCTTACATTTACGGCTTCGGCGACATATAAATTGATGGTATCTTCAGCCATTGTTTCGAAGTCGAAATGAATGTCTTTCGATCTTTTGATAACCAGCTATTACTCCTTATTTCGCATCGGAAAATTAATATGTTTTTGTAATGCTTTTATTTTCATCTCTCTCTCTCTTTCTCTCTCTTTTTTATATATATATATATATTTTTTCATATGTCGTTAAAAAATTTAACGACGCGAACGCATACGAATGGCCGATCAACCAGGTAAAACGTAAAAACGTAAAAAAAACAAACAGACAAACAGACAAACAGATAGATAGATATATAGATAGATAGATAGATAGATAGATAGATAGATAGATAGATAAATAAATACGACAGAAGGCAGAGATATAGGGAGAGGAAAAAAAATTTGGCGTAGGGCGCCTCGGAAAAGTCAGTGACGAAACGAATTTCAATTGCCTTTTGGTGAATCGGAATGCGAGCTCGCAGTTGCCAGCTTGTGAGTAATGGCGGTTTGATTTAAACTTTCTCGATAAATGAAATTTCTGTCCGCGCAACGGCCTCGACGATTGATGGGCGAGTTCTATAGAAAGAGCGAGAGAGCGAGAAGAGAGACAGAGAGAGAGAGAGAGAGTGAGAGAGAAACGAAATCGTTCATTACGAATCCGACGTTCGTTTATCCTAATTATCATTAATCAGCGTCGCCGATATCGAATATTAAGATGTATAGAATGCATCGAAGTATGATAAAACATCTGCATAAAAAACAAAAAAAAAAAAAAAATAAAAAAAAATAAAAAAATAAAAAATAATACACGTCATCGATTAATTAAAAAAAGCTACCATGAATCATGACTTCCTTTTTTCGTTGAAAATCGGTCGTATTCGTCAATGGAAGATCACCGAAGGACAAGTTAGAAGTCCAAGAGTTTATTTTTACTCTTTCTCTCTCGCTCTCTTTCTCTCTCACCCTTTCTCTTTCACGCCCGAAGACAATACCTTTCATTTACCGTTTCGAAAACGGCACGGCCTCTTTCTCTTTCACACGGAAAACTTTCATGGAAACTAGGACGAAGTGGCGCGCCAGTGAGGAAAGACTTAGGTAGGAGTAATATTGACAGTGAGTGGGTGGACGCGTTAAAAGCACGAGTCCATGCAAACACCATCCCAACGTCCTTCTAATCGCATTCTATTTCCTACGGTCGATTCTTCGTTGAAATTTTCTTCGTGAGAAAAGATGGAATAAAAAGAGAAAAAGAGAGAGAGAGAGAGAGATGTATAGACAAATAGATAGATCAAATTTAAAGATAGATAGCTAGAGAGAAAAAGAGAGAGAGAGAGAGAAAGAGAGAGAGAGAGAGAGGGAAAAAATCATATTTTAAATACACGAGAGAGAAAAAAATTTGCAAGTGAAATCACTTTCACGCTGACTGTAATGTACGATTCGCAGTCACTCTTGCAATGTTAATCGGGCCGGCTTTACGATGCGAAAAGACGCGCGTGCAAATTCGGCGTGACGTTACTCTCTAGATACAAAAGGGAATGGTTAATGATGCACTTAAAAGGTCGCAATGCTCAAAGGCGCTTGAAATGAATCAAGAGTGCAACGATCCTTGGAATAGCGTACATCTCGAAACCACAGAGTCAAATAACGAAAATACATTTTCTAAATTATCAGGCAGGTTCTATCTAAATATGTATGCATGTGTACGTGTTATATATGTGTGTATGTGTGTTATTCAAGAATTGATAAAATTCACGCTCGTGTTCATTGATTTCTTCTTTCATCAGGTTCGAACTTTAATACATTGAAAAAAGTTTTCCTTGGTAAGGTGAACCAGATGGTAAACTTTTAAATTGCGCTATACAAAAGAGTTTATAATAAAGCGAGCGAGCGAGCGAGAGAGAGAGAGAGAAAGTAGAGAGAGAGCGAGTTAGGAAGAAGATTCGTGGAGACTTTTTGGAGGGTCGAATAGTAGAATGGACTTCGCGTTCATTAAATCAAGAAAACGATGCCAAGAAGGAAATAAAAGAAAAGAGGGAGCCGTAGAAACGTTCGAAATTCAAGCCTCCTCTTTTTTACTACCTTTTCTTTTCTTTTCGTTTCTTTTCACACGCTACCGTGAAGAGAAAGAGAGATCAATGAATTGCTGCAACGAAGAGTCTCTTAATGATCAAGAGAGAAAGAAGAACGACCATGATCTCGTTAAAAAAAAGTATGGAAGGAAATTAAACTAGGATGGACGATTAAGGCCATTGAAAAGGGATCGTCGATCCGAATCTTATACATTCCACACATACACACACACACACATATTTCTTTTTTTCTCAACATTATGTTCGTACTACTTGAGGATATCACGCAAAGTTCGACGACGAGTAATATTATCCAACGTAGCGAGAAACGAACGAAGCATTCGTGATAGATTCAGTCGACTTATACGCGATCCTTTGGCTCCTTGCCCAGACGACTTATCGTCGCGTTGCATCTAGAAGAAAAGAAGAAAAGAAAAAAAGAGGAAAAAAATAAAAAAAAAAAAAAGAAAAAATAAAAAAACCAAGAAAAATCCCGTACTTTATATCCGAAGAAATATAGGCGCGTTTTGCTTCAAATTTATGATGATCTTTAGATAGGCCAATTGCCAGAAATAATCCAACGAAATCGTAATTGCCTTTTTCTCTTTTACTTATATCTACCTTCCAATTCCGTGCAATTTTATTCTCTTCAATTTCGTTTAAACTTTATTATACTTTTCTCTCTCTCTCTCTCTCTCTCTCTCTCTCTCTCTCTCTCTCTCTCTCTTTCTCTCTGTACCTTTCTGTACTATTATATTATTTATTTTCAGTTGCCATGTAATTAATTAACCTACGATAAAATCGTCTCTTAAAGCGAGAAAATAGAGATACGCAAATGAGTTGGCTTGCCGTTCCATTAAAGCGCGACACGTTTGCGAGAAGCATGCATCTTATAAATGCGTTTAGTGTCGTGTTGATCGATGTCGGAAGAGCTCTCACGACGTCAAGTAGTTCGGAAGGCGAAAAGGGATTTTTCGATTAAAAAAGATCGATCGTTTCTATCTGCATTGCTAAACGTATGACAGGCTATAGATTTAAAGGGACGGTTATAACGCCACGCATCGGTTTCCGGCAAATTCGCATCTCTCGATGGTGATTTTAATTTATAAATATTAAAGATATATCTACTTTCGTTCTTTAGCATTTTTCTCATTCTCTTCTCTTTTCTATCTTTCTGTTCTTTTTCTTAGTCTTTTTTTTTTCGATACATACTACTTACAGAGAAAAAAAAAAAGAGTAGTAGTTAATATAGGAATGTATCGGCTAAGAATACGTGGTGCCATCTCGCGATTCCTAAACAAAGTTTCTAAGGGTAGGTTTGATGAGGATCATGCAGGTTCCATTCGAGTAATTGTAGGTTAGAATAATATTTTAACGAATTACAACGATTACGTTATATGTATTATAGATTAAAAATAGATTAGATTTAAGAGGAAACATTTTTTTTTTACAACGACATGCAACTCAAAGTAATAAAATCTATATATTTTCTAACGAATAGTTCTAGAGAAAATATAATAAGAGACAATATCGAAGAATACTTAAATCGTAAATAATAATCAATTTGTTTACAAATAACAATCGTAAAGACACTTATCTCCTATATCTTATAATTTTCATACGATTGTATCGTCATTAGTTATTAACTATGAACAACACGAAGTATTCTATTTATTGAATTTTATTATTTCACGTCTTTCTTCTTGGTTAGGTTAAGTTCTTTTGTAAACAAAGGATCAAAGAATGTGCCACGGAAAATCTTGGATCTTTTGAAAAAAAAGAAAAAAGAAAACAGAAAAGGAAAATCAATAAAATAGAAGCGGGGGAAAAAAGCAAGAGTTAGAAAGAGAGAGAGAGAGAGAGAGAGAAAGAGTAAAATATAGAGTATATTATTTGAATCGATTGACTTACCCTTACGACAATCAAAAATTAGTAAACTGTGTTGCAACCCTCGAACGATATCACACCAACGAAGAATATCACATCAACGAATAATGTAACAACGCTTTTTGCGTATGCATAATACACGAGACGTACGACGTAATAACATTTGTAATTTGTGTAATTTACATTGTCGATACTCGCGGGAATATCCTTTCGATCGGGTAAACTCGCGAAAGGGGAAAACGTTTTCGACGTTTTGACATCGCGTGCGCCATGGCGGTAGGCGAACAGCTGATCCAAAGGCGGGATACAGCGTTACAGAGGTGATAATTAGGGAGAAAGAGACAGAGAAATACGGCATGGGTGGTAGGTAATATCGAGTTAAGACGCGCCATCTTCCTATCGATTTTATTATATTCGATATCTTGCACCCTCTATGGCGCATACTTTAAATTTGTATATTGTATACTACCGTGACGATAATTAAATATAATATTATTCGATTTCTTTTCAATTCACATTATTTATTAACAATTATTCGCGAGAATTAAAATCAAATTCAATAATTTCGTTTCGAACGTTGGTTAAAAGTATTCAAAGTTAACAGACATTTTTTAATTAATTTTATTTAAAATAAAAATAATATAAATTATTATTCAAGTAATAATTTATAAGATACGATAATTCATATCAAAGCCCTTGGATCAGTATGAGCTCAACGAAAAAATTGCACTTGGTACCGTAATTCGAGTTCCAGACAAAGCGAAAATCCAGAACATAAACCAAGATAAGCCCCACCAATATCGACAAGAATTTGCATTCAACGTGAACACGTACGTACATACATTCTCAAAATGTACAAACGTATATGGTACGTGCAACTAAGCCAATGCGTAAACATAGTAGAAACGATAACCCTCGGCATCTAAGCAACGTGGCAAATGTTGCTGGCACGGCTTCTTTGTGGTTGCTACTAAACCAAAATTATAGGACGAGACGAGTATAAACCAGGTTAAAATTTTCTCGGTGAATAGAAAAAGTACGGAAGTAAGTTTGAAAATTATTTTAAAGGACGTCGTATTTTTTTTTTCTTTTTTTTTTTTTTTTTTTTTTTTATGATATAAGTACGTAAGCGTATATAAGAATGAGATACGATCTTTTATACTACTAATAAGTATACTGTCATAAGTTAGAAAACGTTGGCATAGACCATGAAGGCTGTGAGAATATTTCGTCATAAAGGAAATTATAGCTAAGTATCTAATGGTTAATGAAGTACAAAACAAACTATAATTTATTTATAATACTTGTGACATTATCAAACGATAAATGTCACATTTCAGTCAAGAGGAAAACGGAGACGAAATCCTTAGAAATTTATTCTCGTCGTTGGAAACGATGCATCTTCTTGACAATTCTAAGGCACGACACGACAAAGACAGGTACGTCTTTCAAACTCGAAGGTCGATCAATCTGTCGGTACTATCTTTGCTTATCTCACGTACAATCGATATAATTTTCATGAGGATAGATCTCGAATCCGTTTAATTAAAAATAGTTCATTAATGCGTTCCTTTTAGGCGTCAAATTACTCTATTTTTTTCTTTTCTGTTTCTTTTTTTCAATTCATTTTCTTCTTCTATTTATGTTACGTAAAAATTTTTTTTCAAAATTTCAATCATATTACGCCACATATTGATGTTAATTGAATTAATGACTTCAAATAGAAAAACAAAGCATATGCTCATTCGATATTTAAATGAAATCGTTGGTATGCATTATCATTAATGCAATACGACATACCATAGGTGCATTCCTTTCTATTGCTTGAACAAAATTATTATGCGTTCTAATTAAATTCTTTCTACGTAAATATTGATCTTCTTTGCATTTAAATCTTTGTTTGATTATTCATAAGGAAACATGCGTAAAAAATGCGAGAAAAAATATTATTAATTCGTTCATTGTTTTATTTTCGACCTTATTCCAAGTGACGCTGGTTCTATCGCGAAATGTTACGGGCTTGGAAACGATGACACACTCTCATTCACGTAGCGTAGTTCCTCGTGTATTAGTGTAGGTTTTACGTCCACACGAATACTCGAAGCTTGTATGCACGCAACAGGCGGCATCGCACACAAATGAACTTCGTAATGACCGTACAACGTGCGGTAGAGGCGGTTTTCCCCCACCACTTCAATCGTGACTAAAGTATGCGTTAGGTCTGTACTTAAAGATATAGACACCATGTATATGACACCGTTAGTACGTTAGAAAGCTTATTAATAATTTATCGAAAGATCTTAAATAAAACAACGAGTCATCTATATTTTTTATACATGTTATACATATTATTATTATTATCATTATTATTATTATTATTAATATTACAAATTATTATTTAGCAATTAAATAGAAAATTGTTGATAAATAGATTACAACGAGACTAGATTATGTTTCTAATTTAAAAAGTATATATATATATATATATATATGAGAAAAATTTTATAAAAATTGTTTTGTAACACAAAATCGAAATATCAAATAAAAATTGATTTTGGGCCTGATATAAGCGCCTTAATTTCGTCCGTCACTGTTACGAGTACCCAGTTGGTCTCTTATAAAGAGAACCCACGCGTCAACTCGGGCCGCATACCACGGTGGCGCGTCTTTCTCGAACGTGGCCAGTAAAACACGTAATTGCTTTCAATTCGATCCACGCGCACGTTTCATATTCTCGTCATATTCGTTATCAGTGTATTAACGAAATTTCTTGAAGAGTGCTCTGTGACATTTGTGTTTATCGTGTTCTAAAGCTAGCCAGCTAGGCAAACAATCAAACAAGTAACCACGATGTTCAAAGATCTTGAGCGTGGCTTTGAAATCCGAACGATCGTTCGTAGATCGGATCAGAGTGGCCGATGAAAGAAGAAGATCGTTGAAATACTTTGGTATATCAGGTGGTCAGAAAATAATCATGGAGAGTGTCCTCGAATAACCTTGAAGATTACACCTATGATCAATACCTGTACGATGGTCTTAAAACTTGCTCTAGATAATTTCTTCCTTCTCTTTCTCTTTCTATTACGTTAATTTAACGAACGAAAGAAACTACGTCTTTTGTAGCGAGTCGCTTGGCAACTTAAATGATACCGTTTACAACGATCAATTTCATCGATCCTCTTGATCTTTGAGATTGTCGATGATCGCGGATAAGATATTGATATCTAATTAATATTTTAATCTTTGGTAATTCCTCCAAATGGAAAAAGTTCGTGCAAGTTTGATAGTTATTTACAAACCACTTTTGTATACCTTTCCGATCAATAGCTATACCTGAACCGTGGGATACAAATTGAAACAGGTGGAGGTCAGTCTGTAGGGTATAACTTTTTTTCGTTGTTGTTGTCTTGAGAGAAAGTCGGACCCAAGTTGGAAATACACCCAACGACGTATCTTGAATCGTTTCAAATCGTTGTTGTTGTTGTTGTTGTTGTTGTTGTTGTTGTTATCGCATTAATGTCAATGTACTCTTGGTTTAAGCTCGTTCTCAATTATTAATATCATATATAGATTTATCGAACATTGTTTTAAACGATTGAATTAAAATAAACGTGATAATCGTGATTATAAATTAAAATGATCAACAATTTTCTTGTTCTATCTTTATTTGATAATAAATGTATATTTATCGATCCGTAAAACGAAAGTATTAATAATTAAGCATTATACACGTATATATATATATATATTGATTTCGTTAGTCAGCCATAGAAACACGTTTGCTATTTTATTTTCTTTTATTTTTCTTTTATTTACTTATTTATTTTTATTTTTACTTTTTTTTTATTTTTTTTATTTATCTGGATTAATTAAACATTAATGCTTATGTAACTTTAATTTAATCGGACTAATAGAAAAAGACAGTTAATAAAATATTTAAGATTAAGATTAGAACGTCTAGAAAATGAATGTTTAATCGTGCATAAAACGAAACCCACCACGTTTTTACAGTTTGATCGTAATAATTTATCACAGTATAAAGATAGCTACTATAGCATCGTATACGTCGAGATATTGATATTCCTTGGACGAAGCGAAAACGCATCAATATTCTTATTCGTCTACGTAAGAATATAATTGTAACGAACATTGATAATAAGAAAGATACTTTTCAGAGAACAACACCGGATGTCTATCTTCGGTAGTAGACCGTTATCTGAACGAGCAATCGTTGAGACTCGATAAGAGTTAATAACGATTTAAAAAGAAAAAGAGAGAGAGAGAGAGAGAGAGAGAGAGTGAGAGAGAGAGAGAGAGAGAGAGAGAGAGAGAGAAAGAGAGAAAGAGAGAAGAAAAAAGAAAAAACTTCATCATATCGAGTTCTTTACGAAAAAAGCAGTATGGCCTTGGCAAAGATCAGGAGTTTTATCGACAATGGCTTGAAAACTGTGTCGACGCCTTTGGATCGTACCGTCAACTTAGAACCGGAAGTAGGCGTCAGAATCATTCATTCGCCAAATGAAAAAACTCTCTGCGTAACCGTCATTGGTGCAAGACACTTACCGCAAAATTTTGGCTTCACCAGAGTCAACAGTTACGTCGTCAAGGTGAAATATAAGAGAGCTCATGATATCCATGGTATTACGTAATGATAGCAACGAGAAAATGATCATGTCCACTCGAGAGATTATTGTAATTTAAATCTTTCATATTTCTTTTACTTTGCACGAGTTCCGTTTCAATATATACATATATACAAACGTATATATATATATATATATATATATATATATCGATCTTTTTACGACTTCATTTATCGAAGCTATTATCGACACACGACTTTAAAACCGGTATTGACGCGTGACGACGTAAAGAAAACTTGTTTATCTTTTCCTTTTTTTTTATTTTTCTATCGTCGTCAAAATCGTACTTCCGAAGATTTCGATATTAAATGATTTGAGTTTTAGGTGAAGCTAATACCAAGTAAAGAAAAATTCGAGACAACTTCGAAAAACGAATCGTGGCCTCAATGGAACGAGGAATTCACTTTTCATTTACGAAAAGAGACAAAGATCAAGTTTGGTAAGTCGAAGGTCGTAGAGGAAGAAATAAATGGCTCGAAATTCATCGTAGTCACGCTCTATGCCATTCTCGAAGACAAACCGTTGATAGCAACGGAAAAGAAAGAAGCTGATAAAGAGAAAAATTCGTCACCTGCTAAAGACAGCGGTAAAAAGGGTGGTAAAAAGGGACAGGAGGGATCATCGAATGATCATCAGGATTCCTGTAAGAGTAAGATATTTGGTCAGTTTTTTAGTACAGGACAGGATAAAAATTCAGACGCTCAAATCAGCGAAAGGAAAATCTTCGACAAAAGACGAACCGTCGGTGCAACCACGATATCTCTAGATTTGAAAAACTTCATAATAAAACCACCAAAATCGAAGCACGCCAGTGACGTATCAACTGGCGACTTGTGGAGACCTCTCAGACCGATTAGCAGTGGCATTTCTATTACCGACGATAAAGTTAGATTCTAAAATGCATAAATTTTATATTTTTAATATATCTAATAAATTTTTAATTTATTCTCACTTCACAAAGCTTTTCCATTACAGAAAGAAAGTAAAAAGGGCAAAATCGAGTTGTCCCTTTGCCTTGAAAAAACAGATAAAAAGGATGATAACTGTGGACTCCTCGTGTTATGTCTTCATCGTCTGAGATGTTCAATACAGACAATGCACGAACACGAAGTATTGAAGGGACAAATGTACCTGAAAATGTCGGTCATTGAGAGCGGCAGGATAACACATTTTTGGAAGAGCGATCGTTTTGCACCTTGCGTTTCGATGAAATTTTCACCTGACATGGCTAGGGTCGCCGCAGAAAATCCTTATCAGGGTGCTCTCAAGGATGTGAGCTTCGTCATAAAATACGTTTCGAAAAATAAAATGGGTACGATCGTCGATTGCTATAATATAATTCTGTTACGTCCCATTTCGAGCACTTCGTTATAGTTCGAAACGTTGTCTCTACTTGGCACGATTTGATTAATCAAGTTAGCTAGCTAAGAGTTAAGCAATAAGGTCGAATTAAACTACGAATCTTTACTACGTTGAAATATAATTTTATGAGGTCGACCTTATTAATCTTATCAATTATCGAAAGAAATTTAACTTAAGTAGATGTTAATTGATATGTTAATGTACATTTTTCCTAATCGATTTTTCAATATACCATTAAATCGTTTCAGGTAAGAAAACGACAGTCGGTCATTTTGCTATCGGACCCGACGTTGGTGGCCCTTATGGCGAACAATGGAAACAGGCTCTGGCAAAACCAGGACAGCAGATAACGAAATGGCAATCATTCGAGTAATAATGCATTCGTCCGAATATAACTTTTTTTCGTTCCGTTATGTTCTCACTTGCCGCAGATAAATTTTCTTTTGGTATTCGTAGGAAAAAAAAAAAAAAAAGAAAAAAAAAAAGAATTGTCGACATAACCAATACGAATACGAAATGTCTATTTTAGTATACTAAAAATATTAACCGTCCACTAAAAATATAATGTTTAATAAAAAGAATTAGATTAAGTTTGTTCTGGTGACAGTAAAGGCTGACTGATATATTTTCTACAGAAATCAGAATTTAAATAATAGAATACTCTTGCTGTGATTCGATTATTTTTTTCACCCTTATCTTCAAAAAAAAAAAAAATAAATAAATAAATAAATAAATAAATAAACAAGCCGATACCTAAATAATTATAAACATATTCAACGACATTTGATTTCTTTTTTTTTTTTTTTTTTTTTTTTGACTACTAAACATTTCAAACGAAGTTTTTCTCCTTTTATAACATATCTCGTATTACGACGTTACATCGAACGATTTTATAAATTACACATATATTGTTTTTACAATAAAATTAAACAAATTAAATCATTATTTTTTTTATATTACATACTTACACGATATTGGCAAGTTTATCATCCGATGTATCGTAGTATGGTCAAAAGTAGTTCCTGATTTAACCGCGACGGAGTAACAATGTGGTGATCTTCTAGGGATTTTTAAAATATCACTAATATTACGCAATCACGTCTCGAAGAGAGAAACGCTTAAAGAAGGAACGCTTAGACAAAGAAATCCTTTAAGCGTAAGTTCTAAATACAGAGCGATTTCTTTGTTCATATTACAATTTATATGTCATCTCAGTTCATGTGTGAATTATAAAAAGAAATCTCATTGATTGTTACTGTTATCTTTTGTCGAATTAAACGAAGTCTATTCGCTGCGTAGTCTTTCGATTTGGAAAATTTGCCATCATGGGTCGTATGCACGCACCAGGGTAATGTAATAATATAATAATTATTATAAATAATAAGAAAATATTATTGAAATTATTCTTTTACAATAAATATTTTATATTAATTAAATCATAAATATCGATAAAATTATTAGGTGATAGCTCGATTGTTTTATTTTTCATAAATAATTAAGATATTTTTTTTTATATTTTTCTATTGCTTCAAGATAAAAATCATTATCGCTTTCCACAGGAAAGGTATATCCCAGTCAGCTTTACCTTATCGTAGAAGTGTACCAACTTGGTTAAAGTTAACTCCTGAAGATTGTAAAGAACTTATTTATAAACTAGCAAAGAAAGGATGTACTCCATCACAAATTGGTAAATTTCATTAGAAATTCTTTATCAAACTTTTGGATTTATTTTTCAATTATTTTAAAGTTTCATTAACATCATTCTTGTTTATAACATAGAAAAAAAATCGAAGAAAACAATTTAGAATTAAATAATAGAATTAAATGAGATAATCTATCGGCTTATCTTTTTTATATGTTTGCAAAATGAAAATGTTACGATGCATTTCGAACGTCAATTATTCGATTATAAATTGCTATAAATTTTATATAATATATATATACATATATATATATATATATAAAATATAAACTTTATATTTCCTAGGTGTTATACTTCGTGATTCTCATGGAGTTGCCCAGGTAAGATTTCGTACGGGGAATAAAATACTACGTATTATTAAAAGTATGGGCCTTGCTCCAGATTTACCGGAAGATTTATATCACCTGATTAAAAGAGCAGTTGGTATTCGGAAACATTTAGAAAGAAATCGCAAGGATAAAGATAGTAAATTTCGATTAATTCTTGTTGAATCGAGAATTCATCGTCTTGCAAGATATTATAAGTCAAAGGGTTCACTTCCACCTAATTGGAAGTACGAGAGTTCTACAGCCAGCGCTTTGGTGGCTTAATATAGTCTGTTTATTAATAAACAACTTTCGTGTCGATTTATGTACATTTGTAAATATATTCTTTTCTTTTTTTTTTTTTTTTTTTTTAATTATTTTTAATCGATACTAGTCCAATCAGACTGCCATTTATGACAATCACTTTTTTACTGTAGTAAAAATATATTTCGTATTATATCAAATCACCAAAGTATTGATTAAATAACTTTTCGATTAATAATCACATACAATCGACCGAAAATTATAAATTTTTATCTTAAATCTTTTGTCTGTATAAGAACTACTATACAAATAATATTAACACAATATCATTAACATAAGCATAATTTTCAATAATCGATGAAAAACGAGCTTTAATTATAATCATCAAACTTTTATATAAATTGTTGTCACATATTTATTTTATATTAATATAATTAATATAATTGTAGAATTCGTAACGACTAAATGACAATGCCAAAAAATAATTATTTATGATCTTGTAAAACGCGCGGAACGTGTATTTTTCATCCAATATTGTATAATAGGCGTATTTCTATTTTCATATTTATTTTACTATAATATATATTATTTTTATTGCTTTATTTTGTCAAGGTGAAATACTACTATTGGAATACACGATATTTGCACAGAGAATTATTTTAAAACTCGATATATTGTTAATAATATATTTTCTTTTATGTATTTTATTTCTTTTTATCTTTGTTTTATTATCCATTCTATTACAGAGATATAAAATATTTGATAGATATAAATCTTGGACAGATTATTAATTGCTTATTATTACACAATATTATCAACACTGCTAGTGTGATATGCATTACAGGTAGTCTTGTAAGAAAATAACTTTCTTACAGGAATGTAATATATATAAATAAAAAAAAAATCTTTCACACAGTTTCCAATATTACTAAGTTAATTTGCATCTATTTGGACGGCATTAACAGTCTTAATTAAAATTATTCTGATTTTATATCAGATATACGTTAATCTTGTTAGATCTGTTTGTACTAATGATACTGACATGGAAAACAATGTTTTAAGTATAGTTTATAATATTTGTAAAAAATATAAAAACATTTTTGGTATAAAATATTTATAAAAAGATTGTGTGTACGAAATAATAGATTTTAAAGAGATATTATGCCACGAACTCTTTGTAAATCTTTAAACAGATACATCATCGTTGCCCGTAAGTACTAATTACTTATTTATGTTACAAAGGCACTTATAAAAGTTTTAAGTTACTTAATAATTCAGATCTTTTCATTAATTTTGGCAATGCTTTTTAAAAAATATGAAGTACATATTCTAATGAAATTATCATTGTAAGTAAAAGTAATAGTAAACTTCCATGATCCTTAGATGCTGAATTACAGCCATCCTTACTATTGCAAGTACAATATTCCATAAATATGTTATATGTTCCGGTTCTCATAAGACAAAAGCGTTCATCTCCCGCTATTCCCGGCTCACCCATGTAAGCACAACTGCGAAAATATCTCCATTCCCCATTGACTATATATATATGTGCAAATAAAAAAATATTTAAAAAATATTACAACTAAGAATAGAAAAAATACTGTAATATATTTCACCTTTCTGACGTATTTTACGACACATGGTTGGTCGTACACCTGGTAAATGTTCTAAATCTGGTTCTTGCTTACAATCTGTGATTGGTACTGTAGAATTATCAAAAGGATCCGCACATTTTGGATCGGAATCGGATCTGCATACCCAACATTTTATTGAGAAACCTAGAAAATTTAAATATTTATATATATATATATATATATATATATATTTGTATATATATACTATTATGGTTAGATAGGTATATACTATTTATGGACGTGCATTGATTAATAATAAAAAATTAAAAACATATAAATTATTAAAATACATATAATTGATTGATAATAGTAACTCATTTATAGGTTATCTCATATATCTAGAGAGATAAATATTTTTCTATTAAATATATTATCTTCACCTTGTTCAATGCAGCAAGTTAAGATAAATAGAACTGTGATCAAACGAATTATATTTTCCGAACTCATTACGAATAAAATAATATAATTCGTACATTCAAACAAATAGAAAAATGACACGCCTTGAACTAAAGACGCTAAACGCGTAGTACGAAAGAGAGATTACAGGTGGCGTTCAAATCTTTCAACTTCGAACTTATATCGTATTAGTCATACTTGTTGTTTAGATCATTATCTTAAGACATAAGTTAGTTCATCACATTTCGCCCGAAGCGTATTTGACTTTAGAGACAGGTATCGACTAATTTGTAGTTTATATCGTGATATAAACTACAAGCTCGAACAGCGTAACATTGTCTTCTCCATGCGTCTATCGTATCAATCAATAAACAGTATAGGTTATATTTTTCTCATATGTGACATAACAATTGGATTAGTATTAATTAAAATAAATAGTGTTAGTACATTATTGAATTTATACTTATCATTATTCGCAATAGATATACACGGTAAACATTTATTATGTGATATAAATTCATAAAGGATAATAAATCTAATTGATACATAATTTAATGAATATCTATTTACCGTATCAAATGTTATTTCATACAAATACATATGTATTTCCATTTCTACTTCGTTCTTTTATCATTATTATTACTATTATGATATTATATCATATATTATTACTATTGTAATAATAATAATACGATATAAAGAGAATTAATTCTACAAGAGGAATTATGATCAAAGAAAAATAAAATAAAAAATAGTGTTAGCTATTTTGTTTCATAAATAATGTGAAAACGAATTAACGTTTTGATTTTTATTTAAAATAAGATATTATATATAAGTATACATTCATTAATTATTATTATCAATCGAAAATAATCGACAAAAATCTTAATTTTAATATCAAATTTATATAATTAATATTTGTCCATAGAATTCTATTATATTCAATTTATTTATCTGTTGAAATATTATTGACGATGTAAAATATTAATACTTCAATTTTTTACTTGGTATTAAATCGAAAAGATTTTGAAAGTTTTGTAATTAGGATAAATACTTGTATCCTATAAGATTTCGATAGATCGCAATTATTATCGATCCAGGTCTCACCACATGGAGGTTACTGCATTTGCAGATCCACGGGTTAATGGTTACTCTATTCTTAAATTCTCGTTTGCTAATTAATCTAATCGAATTTTCGAGCAAATGAAAGGTAGACATATTAAATATCGCTCCACCCAATCAAAATTAGAATATCAAACTCAAGCTCGATTTTTCCTTAATGAGAAAAAGAAATCCAGCGAAAACTTCATTGCCAAGAGCCTTACATTCAAGATTTATAAATAACAAATTAATAAGAATAAATAGAAATGACAGAGAACATAAATGAAATTTTCTATTATATATCTATTATATTTAATCATTTCATGTATCGATATATTTATAGTAATAATAAATTCTATAAGTTATTCAAGAAATCTATGATATGAGAGATGAAAATTTTTAAGTATTTCAACTTTATATATTAAAATTATTTTAAGTTTTTCTCACGTTCTCTCGTTTTTTTTTTTTAATGTTTAAACGAATGTACTATTGTTTAAATATTAATATATTATATATCGTATAGATTATAGAGATCGTTTGAATCGTTGGAAAATTATTAAAAGTAATATTTGATACAATTCATCAATATTACAGATCACTTCAATTATTCTATTGATAAAAAGAGAAAGAATTAATAAATTAAAGAAGAATATATATATATATATATATATATATATATATATATATATATAAACGAGGAATAGAAGGTTTATAGTTACGTCAGTGATTAGATCGTATTACTTCGGCTTGAATCGAGTCACGTTGTCGTAGAACCGAAGTAGAGCCGCACCCGTCAAGCGGTTAATTTCATTGCACGTTTCACGAAGAATAAGGAAGGCAGTAGTGTAAAGAACAAGGAAAAAAGAGAGAAAGAAAAAGAAAAAACCAATGTGAGGAATGTACGTTAGCTAAAAGAAGCCATTAATTAATAGAGAAAAATGAAAAATATCGAATGTTTGTATGTAACGATAGTAAAAATATTACAATATTATTTCTATGGTAAACATAAGTGACAAAAAAATTACAAGTCGCAGGTTGATAGTAAACCAAAAAAAAAAAAAGAACGAAAAAAAAGATAAACAAAACGTAAAAGAAAAAAAATGAAAAAAAAAAAGAATAAAAATATTTATCCATTATTCTATGACCGAGAGATAGGAAATAGTATACGAAATTCGAAAGAGGAATCAAAGAGAATAGAGTGTGTTTTCTCTGTCTGTTCGACAAGAGAAGAAAAGAAGAGTGAAAGAGGGAAAGAAAAAGAGAAAGAAAGAGAGAGAGAAAGAGAGAGGGAGAGGGAGAGGGAGAGAGGGCTGATCTCGGTATAGGCGAAGGAGGATCGAACGCAGGTTTCGCGGGTGGTCCATCCTTGGAAAGAAGGCACAGTCTGAGAGTCGGGGAAACATTTGAATGCTATAAATAAATATAAATAAATTGATTTGCCGACATTAGCATAAGTAGCCGGGGGAAGAAGAGAGTCTGAGATCGTCTTTCTACTTTTCTCTCCCTCTCTCTCTCTCTCTCTCTCTCTCTCTCCCCCCTCTATATATCTATCTTTATCTCTTTCTTTTTACGTCTTCCCCCACTCTCTTACCGGTTGAAGTCGCGGACAGTGATTTATACGCGATGTCCCTTAGGCCGGCGCGGCATTCATGCGACCAAGAGTCGTTCCTTTAACTTAAAAGGATGCAAGGACTACGGATGCGGACGGGCGTCTGTCTCGTCTCTTGAAGTCACGCGCGTGGGAATTAATTCCGCGATTCGACGGGGATGGAAAGAACTCTGAAGGGATGCTGGAAATACAGAGAGAGAGAGAGAGAGAGAGAAAAAGATCGATTCCATCTTTCTCTTTCTTTCTTCTTTCCTTCGTTGTCGTATCGATAAAACGAAAACAAGTATTACTATGCGGCTTGTAACGAGACAAAGAAACAGTGCCAGGAGCAAACTCAAAGGAAAGTGAACTTATCTTGTGTTAACTCACTACTCCATCGTAAATCCTACAATAATCGGACTAACTTTTTAATTTTCCTTTTTCATTAAGCGGTCGCTCCACCCTATGCCTATGCAATTCACCAAACCTCTTCAATTTTTTCTCTTCCTTCTTTTCTTCTTTTTCTTTTTTAATTTTTCTTTTATCTCCTCCCTTCGTCGTCTCTTCTCATTCTAGTTACCGATTCGCAATATCTACTTAGTTAACGATGCAGAAAAATACTTTGTGCTTCGGAGATCAAGCGTGAACGATTATTCGAACGTTGTTTGATAAAGTGTTAGATATATGTACCTACGATGGATTGTTAATAAAACGATCGTTCAATCGACATTGACTTCCTTTGAACGTAATTAATACACGTCGAAGGAGTACTCGATCTTGTTCTCGTTTGTAAAACACACGATCGTTATAGAAATACCTACGAGCTTTTTCTTTCTTTCTTTCTTTCTTTCTTTCTTTCTTTTTTTTTTCTTTTTTTGACCACCCACCCCAACGTTAAGATCAAACACGTCGTCGGTTATGCAAAGCCTTTTAGGAAATATGTCGATCGACAGGGACGGAGAAACGTCCGTAGTAAAAGTTAGAATTTCTTTTCTTTTTTCTATTCTTTTTTTTTTTTCTTTTTTTTTTTTTTTTTTTTTTTTTAACTATAAAGTTCGTCAATCGATAAATTTTATTTTATAATGAAAATTATCGCACTGATAAGGGATCAAACCGAATAACGGATCTTTAGCTATCGATTAGATACACCTGTGTGCCGTTACGCGTGACTAAGAACAAGGCCGAATGTTAATTATTATAATTATATATATGTGTATATATATATATATATATATATATATATATATATATATATATAAATAACTCTGGTAATCGAGAGGATATATTAACGAATATAAGATTTCATTAAACGGCAAGGAGATAGATACACGTGTACGCGAGCGTAATAACATGTTAGGAAGAAAGTAGCATGATCGGCTTAGCGTCTGAAATTACGGGTAAATGATTTAAAATGTCCTCTCGCACAACAAAACAATTTTATAAATCGATATCGGTTGGTACGCCTCCGAGCTGCTTTCGAATGCAACCGTATCGTTTCGTGAATCAGCACACCACTTAGGCTCGAAAAACGGCTCTCGTTTCACGAACAAAATCACCGGCCCTTAAGAGGCGTGCACCAGTCCTTATTTTTTTCCAAAAAGCGAGTAATTTCGTGCAATCTTCTGCGAGAGCGAGGCGTGGCCCGACCACAGGGATATTCCGGTAGGTAACTACTTTCTATGTATCCATCTGTGTGCTTATCCATGTATATCCATCTGTCTATCTATTTCAGTTGTCTGTATATTTATTGTCTATGTATGTATGTGTGTGTGAGTGTGTCATTAACCGAATCCTTCGAGTGACCCCGCTTTGTCCTTCCATTCTTCGTTTTCTCGCGTTTGAAACTTTTACGCGTTGCATTACCGAGAAAATGTATTATAAAATTGTCACTGTTAAAAGCGAACGGACGCTATGCAAATCTAATTGTAAGTGAATGTCATAAAAAGTGCCTCATAGTGCGCATAACTATGCCCGCATATATAATTTTTATGCGAGTATGAAAGCAAATGGCAATTTCTCGGCAGTGTCTTTTCCTCTAATTACATCGTCAATTTAAAAAGGTATAACCATGAAAGAAATTCGTAATCGCAGGGGACAAGACGGGACGCCGAGTCTGAGATGGTCGTTCGAAGGACTGCGTACATATCTTTCTCTTTGAATGTGTGTGTGTGTATGTGTTTGTTTGTTTTGTATGTGAGCGTGCGCGAGGAGAAAAAAAGAAGAAAGAAAGAAAAAAAAAAAAGGGTCAAATCGAGAGAAGTGCAAAAAGAATACGTTGACAGAATGAAATGTTTGTCTGGTGTTTCTTAGCGGGATGGGAACTAAAGTTAGACGTCATCGAACGATCGTCTAAGTTATTTCTAGAGACGCCGTCACGTATGTTCCTTCACTGGGTTTCTCACATATCTTTTATTGTCATACGAGGAGGGGAGCTGAAAGTTCGAGTGACCCAGATCGTCGTAGACTAGTCGATGGAGTATTAAAACGATGGATCACGTGGGTTATCATATGTATTGTTCTCGATTTGTAGAACTTAAATGACGATTATTATGAAAAATCGTATCAATCATATATTCCTTCATAGTTTTATTTTGCATAGATTTTTGTCGATCGTCAATTGAACGTGTAATAATGTTGTTCAATCGTTCCAAAAATTACCTCATATCGATCCTTCGTATTTATATTCAAATGTTTACGTCTATCAAAGGGATCCTTTGATTTAGATAGAAAAGAGAGAAAAAGAAAGAGGGGGAAAAAAAAGAAAAGGAGATAGACAGAGAGAGAGAGAGAGAGAGAGAGAGAGGGAGAGAGAGAGAGAGAGAGAGAAAGGCGAGGGAAAAGGAAGAAGAAAGCTCGATGAAGCGCGTGTCGCACGAGTACCCCCATCGATACCCCACCAACCGAAGACTCGCCGGTAGAATCACCCTCCGCTTCCGTAGCTGACTCTGAACGACGGCAGCCAACAGCCAGCCAACAGCCAGCAGCCACTCCTCTCAGCCTCCGTTGATACTTACTCGCGCGTGTATCTCGTCAGTCGGCTCGGAGCCACGTGCGTGTGCTCGAGAGTGGCTCTCGTCGTGTCGTTCGAGGCTTCCACGAGGCTTCTCGACCCTCTCCTCCTTCTCTTTATTTTCTTTTTTTTTTCTTCCTTTCTCTTCTTTTCTTTTTTCTTTCCTTCTTTCTTTTTTTTTTTTTTTCTTTCTTTCTTCTTCATTTTCCCTTCATCCGTCGTCCCTCTCTCTCTCTCTCTCTCTCTTTTTCTCTCTCTTTCTCCGTTACTCCTCTTTAAAACATCGTATGTGCCTCGACGAACGATCTCGTCTTTTTCTTCCTATTTTTATCCTTTCCACCATCAACGATCAGTGACTTTCAACGGATCAAGGAGAACGTCAACGATCCCTCATTGAGAGAGAGAATTCCCACGTTTCTTTTAAAGAACGAAAGAAAGTGTAAGGATTTAAAATATTTGGTGAAAACCACTGTGGATAAAAGCTCCAGTAGCAAGACCCGACGAGACAGATGGTGTCGGTCGAAGGGACTAAAAATATCATTCGGTTCCGCGGTAGGAACGTGAGTATCTCTCATCTTCCTCCTTTACATTTCACTGGAGGATTTCTCTGACTGACTGGAGGAGAAAAAGATAGCGATATGGTATCGTGACTACAATGTCTTTGATCTTACTTAAGCGCTTCTACGAGAGAAAGAAAGAGAGAGAGAGAGAGAGAAAGAGAGAGAGAGAGAGAGAGAGAGAGAGAGGAAAATCGTCCAGGAAGTAACGAATACGTCGAGTCAACGTCGAAATTGAATGACTCAAATCTCTGATGAAAAATTGTTCATATTATTACGTCGTTAAAATATATACGTCGTCTTGTTTGTACAACGTTTCAGATAACAACGTCTATCTATTTATCTATCTATATATCTCAATAGTATACATGACTCCGATTAAACATTCAGACAACATTTTTTTACAACACTCTAATCGAATATCAACGAACGAAAAAGAAGTGTGTGTACGCGTGTGTGTGTGTGTGTGTGTTTGTACAGATAATAAACCTTGATCTTCTTACATGTAGATTTATTTTAAGTAAAACATTGACGTTAAATATGTATCAAGGAAAAAAGAATTGGCGCATTGAGAAATTGTTTTTCATCTATTTTTAAACAATTATTATATCGGACTGGCGTATCTGCTTTCAGCAATATCCGAACATAGCAAGAGAAGTTTGC